>NC_051392.1:33091081-33096081 GCF_015228065.2 Penaeus monodon
TGAATCCCCAAGAGTAGTTGTCATGCCATGTGGAGATAGATTGCACAGTGTATGGTCTGCCAACCATCTCACAGCCTTACTGCGTGGTCTGCGGAGGCCTGGAGGGAATATCCTGACATACCATTTCTGCTACTCTTCCATGAGATCCATTGTCAAAGGTCCCATAATGGGCTTGAACTTGGAATCCTCTCAGGGAAATGGGACGATTTTCCCTGGTCATAATCTCTTGTGGACATACACAAACTGGGTTACATGAAGTTATCAAATGTTGCAGTTCTTCCCATTTTGCATGAATTCCTTTAGGCTGTCCCATTCCAGGATCCTGGGAGTACCTTTGTAAGGATTGTTTATTTGTGGAACTAGTTTCCTTTGGACAGGCTCAAGACTTCTTTGGCTGGCCAAAGGACGGACTTGAGCTTTTGCTTCTGATGTGAATGTGGTGGCACCTGGAGATGTCACCAGTGAGGCCCCTGGAGCCCTTCCTGATGGCTCCAAAGACCCCACTCTGAGATGAGTCTTTCGAACAGGCTCAGGATTCCTTTGCCTGGGCAAAGGGCATACCTGAGTCTTGCCTAGCCTTGCCTAGCAGCGGAGGTCCCTGTGGATGTGGTGGCAGCTGGAGCTGTCACCGTTGAGGCCTCTGGAGCCTTAACTGATGGCTTCAAAGACCTTACTTTGGGAGCAGGTGTCTCCTCACTCCTCCGTTTCTGGTGGAATAATTCACCAGAGGCAGTTTCAGCAATTGGGGACTGAGGTTTAAAGGAAGTGACAGAATGTGTGGTGTAAGAAGCACTGGAGGTCAAGGGTTGGTGGGAAGGAGGATGGGCTAGAACCGAAGCAAAGGACTTACCTTGCTGTGCAAACAGCACACAGGCACACCGCTTTGCCTCTGCAAAACCAAGTTTTTTCTTGCTACTTATCATCAATACTTCCTTTTCAAATTTGTATCTTTTACATTGCTTTGAAGAAGCTTCATGAGCTTCTTTGCAGTGGTAACAGCATATTGGAACTGGACAGTTGTCATCTCCTTGATGACTTGTTGTACCACACTTTACACATACTCTTGATTGTCTTTTTTCCTTAAAACGGCAAGAGCAGTGGAAGCACCACATAGGGTTGGGCACATATGGCTTTACCTTGAGGTAGTACCATGCCAACTTAACCGATTCTGGAAGGACTAACGTTTTAAAACTTGAGCCCCAGGAATGTTGCATATCGCATGCAGATGATCACTCTTGTCTGGTGATGAAACCTGAACTATCAGGCTACAATCTCACTATGGAGTGATGCGAGGATCATGTTGATATACCTCAACTATTTTCTATTACTTCAATAATATACCTCAACTATATTGCAATGTACTTCAATAATATCAAGATCTATGATTAGTACATCAATGGTCTTTACTACTAGGTACTTACTATATGAAATATTTTCATATTTACCAGGTAAGATTTCCTTAATGGATTGAGAAAGACTTTTCTCCTCTTTACCTGGTTTGGGAGCCCGGGTACCCAGGTACCATTACGATTCCCATTCTTGTTCTTTGGAAGCTGGAAAGGTTCAAGAGTGAATTAGTGCTTAGGTTGTCATGGAGAAAGCTAGATCTTTGTAGATTTGTAGTACTCACACAAATCAGAATTCTTCATTTCCTCACCCCCCCCCCACCAATGAGGGGAAGCTATAGTTGGGGCTCAAAATCTCTCAACTGCCACAGGGATAATGAGGAAATATATGCTGCCACTATTGCAGTACTGATGGCAGTCATGGGACCTATGCACTACCAACTGAACAGTGCCTGCTTAACCATAGCCATATTTGACCAGCTGACTTGACTGGGCCTTGGTCAAGCCACCCGTCTAACCAGAATAGAGAACCAAAGATGTGTGTCGCTAGCTGCAGGGTAAAGCATGCAGCAACGCTCAACCTCCAGGACTCCTGTCTCCTGGTAATATGGGATGCCACGCAGGGCAAACACACGTGGAAGAGTTCTCAATGATTCAACATGGAATGAACCAGGGGTGGGTGCACCATCCCCTTCCATAGGTCTTGGTGCCCCAGGAAACCATTTTGTCTCATCATTCAATAGTGACTCCTCCAGTATGGGTAGCCTTCTGGTCCAGCTCACTAGATCATTGGGACACAGAGCCCCTACACCGCGGCAAGGCGGCTTACATTAGGGAGGGACATTTCAAAACCAGAGCCGTAGGTAGCATATTTCTCGCAATGTCTCCCCCCTAGCAGAAGCCCCTAGCCGCGGGTCGGGGGCTTGAGGTCCCAATGATCTGGTGAGCCCAACCAGAGGGCTACACACCTCTTTGGTCCTTTATTCTGGTTAGAATATGGCGAGGGTTAAGCAGGCACTGTTCAGTCGGTAGCGCATAAGTCCCGCGACAGCCATCAGTACTGTAAGAGTGACTGCGTATATTTCCTCATTACCCTTGTGTCTGCTGGGAAATTCTGAGCCCCAACTATAGCTTCCCCTTGTTGGACTCCATGGTGGGTGGGAGGGTGAGGAATTTAAGAATTCTAATTTGTATGAGTACTACAAATTTACAAAGAACTAGCTCTCGCCCTGACGACCTACACAATCCCCTGACCATTCCTTCTGGAGCTCTGGAACCTTTCTAACTTCCAAAAGGCAAGAATGGAAATCGTAATGGTTCCCTGGCTCCCAAACCAGGTAAGAAGGGGAAAAGTCCTCCTCAATCCACTAAGAAAATCTTACCTCGTGAATATGAAAGTATTACATAGTAAGTACCTAGAAGTGAAGACCACTGATGGTGTATCAATCATGGATCTTGATATTTTTGAAGTACATCAGAAAATAGTTGAGGTATGTCAACGTGATCCTCCCAATGCAATCACCCCACAGCGAGATGGTAGCCTGATAGTTAATGTTTCGTCACCAGATGAGAGTGACCGTCTGCGTGCGATATGTGACATTCCTGGGGCTCAAGTTTCATGTTCTCCTCACAAAACCATCAATCATTGTAAGGGAATTGGCTTTTCCCGAGACCTGATGACGTATTCTGAGGAGAAACTGTTAGATGAACTAGAGAATTTTAATGTAGTGGCAGTAAAATGTTTTAAGAAGAAAGTTGATGGTTTGGAACAGTCGACACCAGCTCTCCTTCTAACTTTTAACACATTACTCCTTCCAGAATCAGTTAAGTTGGCATGGGTACCACCTTAAGGTAGAGCCATATGAGCCCAACCCTATGCGGTGCTTCCACTGCCAGGGTTATGGGCATGGAGCCAACTCTTGCTGTTTTAAGGAAAATGGACAACCAAGAATATGTAAAGTGTGGTACAACAGGTCAAGGAGATGACAACTGTCCAGGTCCAATATGCTGTTACCACTGCAAAGAAGCTCATGAAGCTTCTTCAAAGCAATGTAAAAGATACAAATTTGAAAAAAAGGATCGATAATAAGAAGGAAGGAGAAAGTTTCCAGAGGCAAAGCGACGTGCCTGTATGCTATTTGCATAGTCAGGTAAATCCTTTGCTTTGGTTCCAGCCCATCCTCCTTCCCACCAACCCTTGCCCTCTGGTGCTTCTTCCACCACACACTCTGCCACATCCTTTAAACCTCAGTCCCCAATTGCTGAAACTGCCTCTGGTGAATTCCATTAGAAACGGAGTAGGAGTGAAGGGTCTATTGAGGAGACTCCTCCCAAAGTAAGGTCTTCTGAGCCATCATTTAAGGCTCCAGAGGTCTCAACAGGACAGCTCCAGCTGCCATCACATCTACAGGGGCCTCCACTACTAGGCAGAATGCCCTGAAGCAAAGCTCAGGCATGCCCTTTGCCAGGCAAAGAATCCTGAGCCTGTTCAAAAAACTCATTTCAAAGTGGGGTATTTGGAGCCATCAGACAGGGCTCCAGGGACTCAACGGTGACAGCTCCAACTGCCACCACATCACAGGGCCTCCACTGCCAGGCAGAGTGCCCCTGAAGCAAAGGCTCAAGTCTATTCTTTCTTAGCATGGGTATGGGACAAGGTGTGTAAGATTGCTGGAAAGAGCACATCACTGTCACCACCTGCTTTGAAGATAGATGGCATAATCATCACAGACAAAAAAAAATGTTGCTAATGAGCTAGCTAAATCCATGGCAGAGATCTCCTCTGAGCATCTTACACTGCCCGATTCTCCACTCTTCGGCTGAACAGGAACAACACTAGTGTCGTTCTTCAGTAGGACTGCAGCAGAACTTCCATACAACTTGCCATTTTTGCGCAGGAGATGGACTCTGCATGCAGCTCTGCTGTGAGACTGCCCCAGGAAGTGACGATATTCCATACCAAATAATATATCTCACTTACCGGAGAGCTCCCAGAAGTTCCTGTTGGATCTTTTAATAGGATCTATAGGGAGGGTACAGTGCCATCCACATGGAAGGAGGCTATAATCATTCCTGTTCCTAAACCTGGCAAGGATGCTTCCACACAGGAATTTATAGACCAATTTCTCTCACCAGCTGCATCTGCAAGCTGATGGAGAAAATGGTAAATTTCAGGTTGACATGGCTACTAGAAAAAGAAAATGTGCTGACCCATATCATAGGTTAGAAGATTGAGATCGACCACAGATGCACTTGTAAGGATGTAAACTGCTATACAGAATTCCTTCGCACAGCGACGTCACATGTTAGCAGTCTTCTTTGACCTTGGAAAAGCTTATGATACCACTTGGAAGCATAGCATACTCTTGAAGCTGTATGACATTGGTTTAAGAGAAGCATAACCTATCGTCATACAAAGCTTCCTTGCTAACAGGAAGTTTAGAGTTCAGGTGGGAAGCTTACAGGATGTGCAAGGACACATGCAGACTGCAATAAATCAGGTTGTACAGTGGACAACATATCATGGGTTGAAATTTTCCCCATGACAATGGCTATACATTTCCACAAACAAGGAAAGTTTCATCCTTCCCTCTATTGAGGAGCTAACCCACTGCAAGAAGTGAAGCACTTGGGTCTAATTTTTGACTCAAGGCT
>NC_051392.1:33101771-33104271 GCF_015228065.2 Penaeus monodon
AAAAAAGAAAGTTTTTCCAAAAGAAGGAAAAAAGGGCGGGGGGGGTTTGGGCCGCTCTTTTTTGCAAGTCGGGAAAATCCTTTGTTTTGGTTTCCCACCCATCTCCTTCCCCCCAAAACCTTGCCCTCGGGTGCTTCTTCCCCCACAACTCGCCACCCCTTTTAAAAACCTCGTCCCCAATTGCTAAAAACTCCCTCTGGTGAATTCCATTAGAAACGGAGTATGGAGTAAAGGTCTATTGGGAAGACCCCCCCCAAAGTAAGGTTTCTGACCCTCATTTAGGCCCAGGGGTCTCAACAGGACAGCCCCAGCTGCCCACATCTACGGGGGCCTCCACTATAGGCAAATGCCCCTGAAGAAAAGGCTCAGGCTCCCCTTTTCCCGGCCCAAAGGAACCCTGCCCCTTTTAAAAAAAACTCTTTAAAAGGGTGGGGTTTTTGGGACCTCAGACGGGCTCCGGGGCCAACGGTGCAGCTCCAACTGCCACCACATCCACGGGGCTCCACTGCAGGCGAGTGCCCCTGAAGAAAAAGGCCCAAGTCATTCTTTCTTGCAGGGGTTATGGGACAAGGTGTGTAGTTTGCGGGAAAGAGCACATCACTGTCACCACCTGCTTTGAAATAGACCCAATCACACAGACAAAAAAAATTTTGCTAATGACTAGCTAAATCCATGGCAGGATCTCCTCTAGAGCATCTTACACTGCCCGTTTCTCCACTTTTTGGGGCTAACGGGGAACAACCCCTAGTGTCGTTTTTTCAGTAGGACTCGAAAAACTTCCATAAAATTCCCATTTTTGGAAAGGGATGGATTTTGCAGCAGCTCTGCTGTAGACGGGCCCCGGGAAGTGACGAATTCAATCCCAAATGATTCCACTTACCGGAGAGCCCCAGAAGTTCCTGTTGGTCTATTCAATGGGATCTTAGGCGGGGGTAAGTGCCACCCACTAAAAAGAGGCTATAATCATTCCCTTTTCCCAAAACCCGGGCAAGGATGCTTCCCCCCCAGGAATTTATAGCCCAAATTTCTCTCACCACTGCATTGCAAGCTGATGGAGAAAAGGGAAAATTTCCCGTTGACTTTGCTACTAGAAAAAGAAAATGTGTGACCCAATCAATATGGTTTAGAAGATTGAGATCGACCAAATCATTTTAAGGAGTAAAACTGCATACAAAATTCCTTCGCACAGCGACGTCACATTTTTACAGTCTTTTTGCCCTTTGGGAAAAAGCTTAGATCCCAACTTGGAAGCATAGCATACTCTTGAAGCTGATGAATTGGTTTAAAGAAAAGCAAAACCTATCGTCATCCCAATTCCCTTGCTAACAGGAATTTAGAGTTCAAGGTGGGAAGCTTACAGGATTGCAAGGGACACATGCGACTGCAAAAAATCAGGTTGTCAGTGGAAACATTCATGGGTTTGAAATTTTTTCCCCAGACAATGGCATACATTTCCACAAAAAAGGAAAAGTTTCCCCTTCCCTCTATTGGGACAAAACCCATGCAAAAATGAAGCATTTGGGGTCTATTTTTGACTCAAGGTTTACATGGTGCCTCCATAAAACCAATTAAAAGTAAAGGGTTTACAAAACCCTTTAGTTTTTTTGCCGGTTTTTTTTATTCTATCTTGGGGTGGGACTGCCAAGCTTCGCGGCTTTACCGACACTTATTTGTAGTAAGTTTATTTGATGTAGGGTTTTTCATCTGCAACCCCACTGTTTCCGGGTGTTGGATCAGTTCTAAAAACTCTAAAAAATCGTACTGGGGCTTTTAGGGCTTTACCTGTGGAGCCTTGTATGCGAGAGTGGAAAAAACCCCGTCTTTCACTACACCGGACACATGAAACCCGATTTTTTAACGAGACTGCAAAGGTTCCGGGATCTCCCACACCAGATTGGGTTTTCAACCCCCCCGAGGATAGCCGTCCTATGGAGGAGAATGAGGAATCTTGTGGGAAAATCAAAAATTAAATCTCATAAGGTTTGGCTGTTGGAATACCCCAATTCCCCCTTGGGCTAACAAAATCGGCTGGATTTTTGGGCGGAATTAGGAAAGGGTTTTGAGGTTCGAAGGCAAAGTCGAGAGAGATTTCTTCAGCACTTTCTAAAGTACCAAGGATGATTTCAATATTACAGAGGTTCGAAAATTTAAAAGGGTATGGGGTTTGCGCAGTGAGCAGAAGAAAAACGCATCTGGGAGTCTTTTCTAGCAGCCCAGATCTCACTGCAGAGTTCATGCCATCCTTGCAGCCGATAAGATGACTACAGATTTTGAAAACCCTTTTTTTGTGATAATTTGACTCTGTATTTCCTTGCAAGCAAAACAGACTTTTAAACTCATACATCCAATTTGTGGGGGGAGGGTTTAAAATTTGGGTTGCACTGTGTCAACAGCTAGCCCAAAAGTTGGTACAGGGGAAAGAACGAGCTGATCAAAACCCCCAAGGCAGCTGCCGCTCAGCCCTTGTGATGCTCCCTTTTCCTCTCCCCAACCCGACCTG
>NC_051392.1:33109271-33116771 GCF_015228065.2 Penaeus monodon
TTGAGGAGAAAGAGGCGTTCTACGCCAAACTCCCATCTGTGGCAGACAATAGCGCCCGGCGAATATTGCATTGTTCTGGTGATTAAAATCGGTTCCAGCTGTGACCGAGCAGGCTCGAGTGGTTCGGCCCCCATGGCTCGGGAGTGTCCCGCAGCGAGAATAGCCTTTTTCTCGGGACTCTGCTAGGTCCCAGAAATGGGGGACCTCGGGGCTCCGGGGTATAGCGCCCCAAACCCGCATCGCTGGACTTGGTACGCGATATGGGTACGGGGCCAAGGAGATGACCACATTCTTGTTATATGCGATGGAGGATCCTCCGAAGCAGGGACCGGAGGCCCGAGTTCGTGGGCCGACCTTAAGGGTTGTGGCTACCCTGGGGTCCATTAAAAAACCCCCCCGTCCCTCCAGGGCCCCCCTAAGGGTTTCATGGCAGACTAAGGGGGAGGAGGGCCCGGGGTTTCCCACCATGGCAGTCGTGACGATTCACGAACTCAACAACCTGAGGACCAGTTGTCTGTGGGATTTCTTAAAGCGGTAACCTCAAAGCAGCTAGGAGTCCTTTGGGTGTATGCCCGGGGGCAAGGAAATCTTTCCCCCGGGAACTTAGGGGCCCACTGAAGTGTGTGCAAGGCTCGGCTGAATGGTAATCAAGTCTTGCGTCGTTCCATGGTGCGTAGGGCTCAGACACTGCAGAGAATGGACAAGGAACAGTTCATCAGGAATCTTGCTGTAGAGGTCGAAGGCCATTTCTTGGTAAATGACCTTCGCCCTACTCCCAAAGCCCTGAAAAAACTGAATTCAAGCCCTCCTCACAGTGACGCAGCCCAATCAGGGAGGAGGATCATCTCAGATCATTTGGGGTTCGGAACGTTGGGCTGAGTTTTTTTGAAAGTTGTCCCAGGTGACCCTCCAACAGTTAGCTTGGAGCAAGCGTGTCCAGGCCTGTGCCGGACCCACCCTCAGCGAGGAACCCTCCTACCCTAACAGAGGTTAGGTGGAAATTTCCAACTGAAGAGTGGGGAAAGTGCAGGATAGTGATATCCCTGCTAAAAACTGTAAAGGGGGGGGGGAAAACCCATGGCTCGGGGCTGCATACAGTCCTGACCTTTTTGGGGGGGCGTGGTCTCCCTCTCTGGAAGGGGGAAAGGGGATTGTTGGGTTGCAGCAATCCGGGCATTACACTGCCCCAGGCAAGGTTCTCGCCCACTTTTCTTCTAAAAAGGATCGCATCCCCCATGAGGCCCTCGAGCCCGGAGCGTCTGATTTCTCCCAGCAAGTCCACGATAGAACCTTTTTACAGCGCTTCGAGTAATTGGGGAAAACCCCGTCGTGGTTTGGAGTGGGTTTTTTGCAGCCTACATCGACCTCAAGAAGGCGTTTGACTCGTGCACGGGAATCGTAGGGGAGATCTGGGGTTTTAAGGGAAATTTCCCAACACAGAAAATTGGGCCCGGTAGCAAGCCTCTTACTGGTACTGAAAGTGCTGTAAAGTGTGGGGGGGGAATGTGAACCGTTAATCAGGGGTGGGCAAGGCTGTGTCCTTGCACCAACACTTTTCAAAACCCTTGTATGGACAGGAAATGGGCAGAGCTACTAGCCAAAATCAGTGGGGAAACCCCTAGGGAATATTAAGGTCTCAGGGCCTTGACTTTTCCGATAAGTTGCCATCCTATCTAGGGCCTTTGGGGCACTTTTGGGGGCTCTTGATGCATTTAGCAAAGGGGAAAACCCCAGGCCTAGAGGTCTCCGGACCCAAAACCCAAGGGGGGGGGGTTAAGGACTTTGGGGGCCCCGTAGGGGAACCCGTTCGTTGATCCCTGCTTCAACGGGACATTTTAAGTTCAGAAGTTTTACATGCCCTTGGTGCGTTGTTCATAAACTCTGGGTTGCAGACCCGGAAATCAGTAGACGGATTTGGGCAGGGGAAAAGGAGCCAGAACTCGATCAAAAAGAGTGTTTGGAGAGTCGGTACTATGCAGAAAGGGCCAAGCTCGTGTCTTTAAGGCCCAGATACTCCCGTTTTTTCTTTGGAAGCGAAACCTGGACACTATCCAGTGTCTTGGAAACTCTTTGTAACAAGTCCCTTTGCCAGATCAATGGGGTAAAATTTGGGGGAAACCGTGTCCAACCGGCGGTTACACCCTGAAACTGGCGGGACCTGTTACTTGCATAATCCCGGGGTCGCCAACTCAGGTATATGGCCCCCTAGCTCGCTTTCCCCGTGGACGACCCTGCTCATCGGTTGTCTCTTGCGAGACAACCCTGGGTGGGGGAGGCCTGTGGGACGACCTAGGAGATCAGGGTTGGGGAGCTCGACGAGACCTATCGCGAGGAATTTGGGGATTGGCCGTGTGCCTGCTTTGGGGACTCGGCCCGGGGGGTCCTCGTGGCTGGAAGGAAGGGTGGATCGGCCATGCCCCCCGTCGGGGTTAGCCCCCTTTTATGATGATGATGATATAATTTTGATATTTATATATGTGTGTGTGTGTATAAAGCCGTATAAACATAGATCATATACATACATAATGTAAACAAGAAAATATATTAATTTTATAATATTATTATATATAATATATATATTATATTAAAATATAATATACATATTATAACTATATAAAATATATATATATTACATAATATGTTGTGGTGGGGGTTTTGTGTGTGTGGTGTGTGTAGACATAATACATAGAAAAAATATATAGATTATACATAATATAGGTTTATATATTATATATAAAATTATATATATATATATATTAATATTTTTTTTATTATTTAATATACAATAATATAAAATATATATATATATATATATATATATATTATAAAAATATATTAAATATTAACCATATAATATATACATATATATGCCCCCCCACACACACACACACACACCTTTGGAAAGGAAAAAAAGGGGGGGGGGCCCAGCGCCATCTTGAAACTTTTGTATTCGGTGGGAGGTGCCTCGGGCGTGGGGGGGCGGCCGACCAGCTTGGTGTGTGTGGTTTTGTGTTGTGTGGGATTTAAAAGCTGTATAAACATAGGGGGAAATATATATACATACATGTAAAAAGATACATACATAATTAAATTTTTTAAAAAAATATATTTATATATATATATAAATAATATAAATTTTTTATATAAAATATAAAAATATATATATATATATGTATTATAATTTTATATATAATATTTTATAATATATATATATATATATTATATATATAATATTTAAATATATATTATATATATAATAATATTATTATTTTTATATATAATATATAATATATATACATATATATATATTATATATATATATATATATATATATATATACATATATATAAATATATATGCACACACACACATCCACCTTTGGAAGAGGAAAAGGATGGGGGTGGCCCAGCGCCATCCTGAATCTTTTGTATTCGGTGCAGGTGTCCTCGGGCGTGTGGGGCTTCCCCCCGCCACATGAGGCTGCGCGGGAGGGCGGCCGACCAGCTCTCGGTGTAAGGTACAGGTATGTGTACCCTATGATCTTGAGCGCGTGCCCGCACTCTAAGTCGCGCACTCGCAGCATTCTCGTGGGAAGTGGGTGAGGGCGCGCAACCCGGGACCCGGTTATACCAAACAAAAACAACAGGGTTCTTGGCTAATTGGGGAGGTTTAGGGTCTGGGCACGGCCTCCCTGACTGTGACTCCATGGCTATCTCCCAGCTAACCTATGCTGTTGCATCAGGTTGTACCTCGGAGGTGGTCCCTAATCAGGGGCTGGGCATTCACGACTGTGTCAACAAAAGATTCCCTTTCGTCACAGCCCGTGACACTTCTATCCTCGACTCTCATAAATCCTTACAACAAATGATTTATTGTCTTAGCAGGAATACTGGCAAAACCAGAAGGATGGTAGGGTAAGGATATAGGATGTTGGGTCCATGCTTGGTAAAGAATAATGAGATAGTGAAGATGAGGTTATGGCAGTCACGTAGGCGTCAGGTGACGAACTGAAAGTATTTAAAAGCGCTGGTGTGAGGGCTGTGGCATAGAAGAGATTTTTTATTAAGAAATTAAAAGGGCACAAAAAAACAAAAACGAAAAAAAAACAAGTGGATAGGGGAAGGTGAAAGGTGAAAATGAAGTGGTAGGAGGTGGCTTCAAAGGATACGGGCAAGTCCAAAAAACAGCATCCACTTCTTCATCCCATGCCAAAGAAGAAAGATCCAGGTCTCCGGCCGGAAAGAAAGATGGTGTTGAGTCTATCCATCTAGTCGGTATGCCAAGCACGGAGTGTGTCGGTCTGTTTATAGACCAACCTACGCCATTCGATGTTCAAAGGAAGCAGAGAAGCTTCCTCATGAAATTCAGATGTAACAAATCGATCCCAACGTATCCTATAGATCCATCTAAGTGCTTTACTCCGGAATTTGCGCTTGTTTGTATATGCTGTTGGTGTAATCAGTGTTTTGTAGAGATTTTAAAATGATAAAGCAAATGCAAGGTTTTCCTTGCCAAGGCGGCCTTTCAGTTGATATGCAGTTTTCGTGGTCGTGTAAAGAGAAATTTTTGTTTTTGTCACAGTAGTCTTGATACGCCATTTATACTCCCATCTCGAGACGGTGTCGAGTTCGTCATTGATGCTCTAAGCTACACCTGAAAGCGCATTGTGTCGAGCCAAATGCGTAGAATCGATAGTATAGAAGATAGTGAGTGAGTCTTTAAGGTCGTTTGTGTACAATGTATAGAGTGTTGGGCTGAGTATGCTGCCCTGAGGTACTCCAGTATGCATTAAAATGGTGTCTGAAACTTGATTTAAGAATTTTAATTTAATGCGGTTGTTAAGGAAATACAGAGCAACTTTTTAATCAAAGGTGTAAAGTTAAATTTGGTGCACATCTTGTGCTTGAGGCCAGCATGCCAGACAGTGTCAAAGGCTTGCTCAACATCATTTGTGACAAGAAAATTTCTTAGTCGTCGGTCTTTGTTGTTGTTTATGTAGTTTGTGATGATGCTGAGTGCGTCTTGCGTCGGGTGATGTGAGCGAAAGCCGAATTGTTTGTGTGAGAAAAGGTTATGGTATTCGAGATACCACCTCAGTCGAGTGTTTTTATTTTTTTCGAAAAATTTGCCTAATGTCTCGAGTAGACTAATAGAGCAGTAACTCTTTGGGTCAGTCAGGTCCTTTTGTGGCTTAGGAATGAGGAACACTAAAGCAGTCTTAAAGAGAGAGGGAAAATAACCGGTAGCGAGAGAAACGTTGTAAAGGTCAGTCAAAGACTGGATAAGGTTGTCATTAAGGTGAATATGAGCGTCGTGTCCGATCTGTGAGGAGCCTGGAGCCGTTCGAGGAAACCTCTTTATTTTTTCTTTTACTTCTTCATACCGAGATGGGGACTATGAGTTCGCAGGTGTCGTCCAGCCTATCCAGTTGGATAATTGGTTCTGGCTTAATTTCAATCCTATTCTCTCATTTCCTTGAATTCTGTGAGTGAACAGGGGGACGAGGAGGGTGATGGTAGAAAACTTTGACCCAGTGTTCTTCAAAAATCTTTCATGTTATTATGAACTAAATCTGTCCAATATTTTTGTCGGTCGTTATCAAGATGATATGTGTTCTTACAAAAAATAAACCCCATCGATCATGGTTTAATCTGTTAAAATTTAAAGTATAACAACTTCGAAAACAAGTCAGGAGACGTTTTGTCCTTTCAGATGGCTGAAATGATAAACGAGTTTTATTCTGAGACCTGGGATGGTGCTCAGCATAGTTGAGGCAATGGAGACAAAGATGTAATTCCAATGTCCTTCTATTGTTTGGGAATGGAGCCCTTCAAGATTAAATTCAAAGTTTTGATAATTTAATTATGATTTAAACGACTCCCAGTCTGCTTGTTTATACTAAAAAGATTGTTTTTCTTTGTTTAGTAATGGTGACATGGGAATTTTAATTATGATGGGTATGTGGTCTGACCCAACGTTTGGACCAGGTTGTAGGTGTGTGTGATAGGCAAGTGCTGCCCTGTTCCCGAAAATAAGATCAGGGCGGCCCTTTCCTCTGGGTGTGTATGAGGTGAAGAGGTTGGATCCTATGAAGTGCTTTTTGTTTCAAAAATAGAAAAGAGTTGCCTATACACCGTAGGCAACTCTTTTTGTGTAGTGCTGTGGTGTAGTGTCATGTGGGTAGCATTGATATCTCTGTCAAAGACTGGGAGGTTTGTATAATTAAATAATTTGTTGAAGTCTGTAAGAGGCAAATTAGTATTTAGTTTTATATAGGCAGTGAAAAAATAACAGGGCCCTGTGTGGTGAATAACCTGACTGCCATGAAGTCAGGGTGGCTGAATGAGAGGGTGAGGAACTCATGGTTGATGGTGGATTTTATGAGGATACAGGACCCCAATTGCAATCTGTCTCCTGATTGCCTGGATGTGTAACCATAGTGCCGAATTCTATAGCCATTCGTGATGGATACTGAATTCAGTAGGACTACATCAGGGCGTTCTTGTTCTAGTAAAAATATTTCGGATCGAAAAAAATTACCTTACATTTGCTTGAACGATCGTTAGCATGCTACTCAGGGTAGACTCATTTTACCTGGGTTTACCTTGCATGTCGTTACCTGATCCTGGTAGTGGTTCCGTGATCGGGCCTCGATCGATGGTTCCTCGAAGTCAGGGAGAGTGTCCTGCGAGCAGGTCACAGGGCAGAAGTCCTGGAAATTGGCGGACCAATTTTTAAATAATTCCGGGCTGTCCCAAGTGTCCCCTAGAAAGGAGCACGACAACTGCTCCCTCTAAGGGTAGAGGGAACTCTTCCTCGGCTTCGGAACGACTTCGACGTCGATCTAGGAGCCGCTACTCTCGTTGTCAAGATGGTGACATCCAAACGATTACGACGAGGCTGCTGAACTGGGGGATCCTTTTTGTCTTTTTTGGCATGCTTGTTTGGTGGTAAGATCTGTCTTCAAAGATCTCCTCTGGGACAGCAATGCTGGGGAAGCCGTTTCTTTGTAGTATGAATGGGTATGATTTTGGCGATTTTTTGGCTTTGTATTTATTTAGCAGCAATGAGAGCTACGTGTAAAATGGCTTGTATTTTTGGGTTAGTTTTAGGTGTGAAGGTGTTGGTTTGGGGAGGAAGGGGCAATGTTGTCTTGGTCTGTTGTGGCCTATAATGGAGCTGTGTTTTTGTTTTTCTTAAGCGATTCCTTTTGCTTTTAGTATTTCTATCCTTTTGGGGCAGGATCCTCTAACTGCAACATGCGTACTCTCGCAGTTGCAGCATTTGATGTTCTTCTTGCATTTGGCGAAGAAGTGACCTTCACCACCTCAGTGAGAGCATGTGTGTGTGTGCGCATGTGTCTTTGGGTTCGAATCAATAGCAGTATAGGCACTGTTCGATGTGAATAAAGCACTCTGGTTTGATATTATAATTGGGACCGATGTATTGAACATCATAATCTCAAGTGAAGTTTCTGGGCTTCCTCTTGGGCAGAGACAC
>NC_051392.1:33124271-33134271 GCF_015228065.2 Penaeus monodon
CGTGGCTATCCTATGTCCTGTGCTCCTGCACCTTGTCAACCCATGGAGGTCTTCATGTGGGGTCCCATTTTCCATTGGAGTCGGTGTAGTACCATCCTCTCGGCCGTCTTGCCCAGACAGCTGAGGAGAAAGATGGGGTGGTACTTTCCTGGCTCCTTTGGTTTTGAGATGGGAACTATGGTTGCCTTCTTCCAGCTCTGGGGTAGAGTGGAAAACCCTCAGGACTTGTTGATGAGTTGACGAAGTGCAAGCTCACCTGCCAATCCTAGGTGGTATATTGTACCGTGAAGAAATCCAAATTCTCAGTCAACTGGGCAATTATACACAAGTCTGCATATTCCAAAAAGTTATTCAACCTGTAAGATGTTAAAAATAAACAATTTTCATACAGAATAATAATTAAATGCACACAGACTTCATGAAATATATTAACAGAATTACTTCAAATATTAACCTTTCCATAATAATAATACAGAATCCTTTACATAAAAGCACAATAATTAAATTTATTCCTGGAGAAAGTAACATAATATTTCATAAGTCATGTCAAATTAGACAGGAAAAAATATTTCAACTCACACCATCACGCATCCCAGTTCTAGTAGACAAGCAAGTCTTAATGAGATGAGTTCACAACAAAGCCCTAAAACAAATATTAACACGTGTGACATTTTACCAGAAAGTTCCATCATTCATGATCATCTTTATCATTTATTATCTGCTGATAGTCATTTTGTCTATTACAATACAACTGTAGAATAATATCATTAAATGTTACATACCTTCAAAGTCTGTTTCAATATCGCATTACTCCATAATACTGAAAAGTTTGTATACCATTCACTCATGCCTTCCACCAAACACATGGCTTAAAAACAAAGCTTACTTACAATGCTTTGTGGGAGATACTACAAAACAGAAATCCATTTTTCAATTCTTTCTAAACAAACTCAATTTCCATTTACATCAATAATTGTTTTGATCATTATTATTTATTTATTTATTTTCAAATGCCTATTATTTGTAGCATACAATAAACAAATAATACACTCACACCAGCCAGGGCAAAATTAGAATAAATGTCCATAAACAAAATGATTCTGTACAAATTCCATTCAATATACTGATCATTTATCTTTTCCTCTTCCATTGGCAATATCACAACAATTTTGTGAACTGATCTATTGAAAATATCAACTGCACTTTTATAATGCTTACACTGGTTTTAAAGATTTATATTTTACACATACGTCCCTAAGATGATTATCCTTGCTAGGAAAAACTGTAAAAACTTCAGCCATTTTCCAATCCCCTTTCAAAGAATTCTGATCCTGAATCAACACAATGTCTTCAACACAAACATTTCTCTTTTCATAATGCCATTTCTGACTCACAATAAGAGTGAGAAAATAATCTCTTTGTCATCTTTTCCAAAAAGATGATATAACCATTTGAACATGTTGCAAACATTCTTCCCAGACTCCAGAAGGAACTACATTAATTGATCTACCCAAGAGTAAATCATTCGGGCACAAATATAAACCAAGATAATGATCGGAGCCCGGTTGTACACCAACTGGGTGACTGTTCATCAAATTTGCAATTTCAAATAATACAGTTTGAATTTCACTAAATGAAAACACAATATTTCCAACTGACAGAATGATTGCTCTTTTTACAAGTCTGATCAAAGACTCACTGCAACCATTTTCCCAAGGAGATTCTGCCGATTTATTAAAACACCATGACATTCCTAGTATAATCCCAGATTCAAATATACATCTCTTATTCCAATTTTGTACCGTAGCTCTTAACTCCTTGTTTGCAGCAAATAATTGACTTCCTCCATCTGAATACCATGTTTTTGGAAATCCATGAACTGATGTAAATCTTAAAGTTGTTAGAAAACATTTAGTGTCAAACCCTCCACAATATATAAGTACACAGTTCTACTAACCAGACAGTTGAATACAACACCATAAACTTTCTTTCTTACTCTACCCTTTACGGTGCCCTTCACTAAAAATGGACCAAACAAAGCTATGGCAGTGTTGTAAAATGCAGGAGCAGGAGTAATTCTTTCTTCGGGTAGTGCTCCCATACACTGACTTTCAAATTTCTTATTGACTTTTCTACATACCACACACTTTGATTTTATTGATTTAATTAGTTTTCTTTCAGAAGGGACCCAATATTTACACTGTAATTTTGATAAAGTTGATTCAGCTCCTGAATGATCAATATTATCTAAATCAGTAACAAACAGTCTGGGGTGATTAAGTGGAAGAAGTGCAACAGAATCTCTATTCCAGTTGCACTTTAACCAATTTGCAATCCTAGAGCCAACACTCAAAATACCATGTCCATTTAAACATGGTTCAAGACGACAAAATCTGATTTCCCAATCTTGCAACAGATCTGTTTGAGCCCATTTGATCAGTAAACAATTTGCTTCTAGAATAACTTTGCTGTGAGATTATTAAATCTGCAACATTATTTTCTGAAGAAGTCCAATACCATTCCTTTGGGTTAGTTTTACTCTGAATTTCCGATACACGGACAGCAACATACATATCACACTTTAGAGAATCATTAATTATCTGGTTTATGATATCGCAGAATCAGTAATATGAATAATAGATTCAAATTCATAGTCCTTTTCCTTCATTATTATTTCTCTCAATCTGGCTGATAATAGAGCACCACAAAGCTAATCTACTCTTAGCTGACAATTATTTGCTATGGAAAGTACCATCACACAATTTCCAACATATGTAGGCACAACAGATAAATGCATTAGCACTGGCATCTGAGAAAAGAATTAATGAAGGGTGATTTATAGCATTTCTTGGTTTTTAACATCTACTAAAAGTTTGATTTAAATAGGTCTTTCCACTGGTTATAATATTGATTCCCAATAGGAATGTCCCATCTCAATTTACTGTTTGCCTCCTCCTTCCTGTTCCTGTTATCAAACCAATCAGATAAAAAAAATCTAGCAAACTGGCTAAGAATCATTCGTCAGTATCTTCTAATTGTATATTTCTCATTGCTCTTAAACCCCTTTTCCTTTCCGAAAAGTTGAGCAAAAATTTGAAACTAAATACAACATTCTTAATTTAAACTTTTATCATTTGAAGAATCAATAATATTTGTTTTCAAAATTTGAACGTCCAGACACTACCCAATGTTTGATTTCAAAGCCACCCTGACCATTATTTCTTCAGTGTCTCTTATAAATCTCTGAGCATCATTCATTGAAGCACAACTCACTAAGATGGCATCCACATAAGAATTCCTAACAATTTGATTTCCAGTATCTGTATTTGTAATTTAGTTTTGTGGTTTTATGAAGAGGAAGAATCGCAATCGCTCCACTTGGTTTAATCCCCAAAGTTACCCTAGTTAGTACATACTCGTCTGGTTTTCCTGAAAGGTCCATGTCTCTCCACAAAAATCCATGCACATTTTGTTCAAGTTCTGAACATTTTCTTTATATCTCCCATAACTGCTATCTCATACTGCGTAAATCTCAATAAGATACCCAACATATTTGTCAACACATCTGAAGCCTTAGCGATACAATCATTTAAGGACATACCTGTATGCTTTGCAAAACTATCAAATACAATCTGGTTTATGAATTTCATGATTCATGATAATTTTCCCAATCATCTGTGGATAATTTCCCAGCTACACCACATGACTCCATATCATTTATTTGTTCACAATATTCATTTGTATAGTCTGATCCTAATTTCAAAAGTCTAGTTTCTGTAGATCTAAGCAGAGCTAGGGCTGAAATATAGCTGTTAGGCAAATTACAAGGATCAGACATCCATGGATATGTTACAGAATTTTTTTTCATAACTGGATCATGCAACATTCCTTCTTTAATCATTGTTATTTCCCTTTGTTCTTTGATACTATATTCTCCTGTAGTAGAACACTTTTCATATTTACATCCTCCACACTTAGGTGTGTCTTGGATTCAAAGAGTATCCATATTAATATATTTCTCTAAATTCCTTTCTATTCTATTCATTGGTTCAAGACATTAATCTTCTACTTTCTAAAGATAATTCATGTGGCTGATCCTAGCATTAACACTGTTCACATTGTTCTTATGCTGCTCAACTGGCTTTACTGATCCTCTTATACAGTATCCAAAAGCATTCTTAAGCAGTTTTTACAACTTGAGGTAAAAAGCAAGAAAAATCCCCCTCCATCAACATTTAATTTTTTCCAACAGGTCGTCTGATTAAATGTCGTGGTATCTGAAGTTTCTGTAGTATTTCATTCTATTCCATTCTTGGAACTTCAGCAGTAATTTCATCTATACCACAGACTTCTATCACCCATTCCTTTCCATGTTCATCAATTAGAGTTTTGGTTACTAACTCTCTAGTATCATTTCCTACTTTAGTTACCAATAATATTACGTCATTTCCTCGTAAACATAACTTTTTAGTACAACGATGAGAGAGAGATTAAATCCTGAATCCCATAAAGGATGTAAATTCATAAATTTACAATTGACGAAACTCATCATTAAGAGAACATCCTCCCTAGAAATCATATTATTTATAGCCTGACTTTCTGTTAAGTTTTTGCACTGATTCACAAAAACTTCATGCAAAAGTGGATGATGAAGTTCATTACAAGCATCTTTGTCAGATTTTTCTTTCTTTTCACAAATAATAATAATAATAATAATAATAATAATAAAATCCTATGTGACCTAGTTTTAAGCAAGAGAAACCTTGTCATTTTACGTGCTCCAACTTTGATTGAGAATCCATTGCCAAAAATGTAGAACTTTTACTTTTATCATCAGTAAAGCTATTATGTAGCCAACAATGCCCACTTCTATCATTACTGGGTTTTAAACCAGTTTAGAAAAATTGCCTTTGCTATGAGTGGACATCAGTTTCCCAATTTGTTGTTGTAAATTTATTTGACTCTCTTAAAGTTTCTGCACAGTATAAATGAGATTCTCCATTAAATCATTTTTCTCACAAGAAACACTATGTATAGCAGCCTTCGACCTTGTAGCGGAACGAGAACTGTTATTCATATATATTAGTACCTTTCTTTCTAGCACCAAAAAATTCCACCAATTTGGAAAAAAATTATCCTGTTACAATCATTTTTTGAAGATGAAGCACCCATTCTCGTTTGATATTTGTTGGCAATAAGTTCTCATTAAGACTAAGTGTGGTCACATTATCCAGCTCTCTTTCCAACTTTAGTTTACACAAATCCAGCCAAGCACATTCTATGCAATTTATCATATTTACAAAATTTACACTTGTTGAGTCAAACACAGGCTTTAAATTTCTTATTTCATTTAGTATAGAGTCAACTACCTGAGACGTATAATCATATCTCTCATCTAGCCTTTCTATCATTTTACTGAAGTTATCTTCTACTCCCTTAACAAGTTCAAGAGCTTCCCCATTTGAACTTTGTCATAAAACATAAGCATCTTCACCATTGACTTTTACACGAGGCAGTAAAAGTCAGATTGAAAGGTAGGATATTCTCTGATACTAACATAAATTTTTTTGGGTTCACATTAACGTTTACTTTACTAATATTTGCAGCATACAATAAACAAATAATACAGATATGATGGGGTATAGGATCCCATCATAACCCGAGGCTGTTCGAGAACTGTTTGTAGGTTTTTATTAGTTCTCTCTGAGAGAAGATATTATCTGAGTTATCTGGTTCAGCTTCCCTTTCTCTGATATGAGCAAGTCTTCCTGGTTGCTGGCGCTCTTGGTTGGCCCTCACTTCAGCTGGCAGACTGTTGCTGCTTGTTCTCGCAGAGAACTCCCGCACCAGTCTGTTTGCCTCTGGTTGAGGGTCGTGGTGTGTACACCTCTAGGATGAGCGGCTGGTAGCTCGCCTGACCTGTTTCCACAGCTCTGTAAGAGTGGTTCAGTGGTCAAAGGACTCCACCATTCCAGCCACTTTTCCTGCCTGACTGTGTTGGCAGATTCCTTGGCATCCTTTCCCTTAGGAGGGCTAGGTTGTCAGGGGTTCTTTGCCTTCAGAATTGTTTTCTGCACATGTTCACTCTGTGGTTAACCTCTTTAATCTCGTCAGGAATCTTTGGGGATCAAGGCCCCCCTAATGGGAGCCACTTTGCCGCGGTGTGGGGCTTCAGGTCCCAATGATCCCAATGAGCTGGACCAGAGGGTTACCCATATTGGAGGGGTCACCAGTGAGGGATGAGAAAAATGGCTTCCTGGTGCACCATCCCCTTTGAGAGGCGATGGTGTACCCACCCCTGGTTCATTCCATCTTGGACCAGGGAGAACTCTCCCATGTGTGTTTGCATGGCATTCTGTATTAATAGGAGAAAGGAGTCCTGGAGGTTCAGCGATGCTGCACACTGCCCCCTGCAGCTAGCAACACACCTCTTTGGTCTTCTATTCTGGTTAGATGGGTGGCATAGTCAGTCGGCTGGTCAAATATGGCTAGGCTCATGCAGGTACTGTTCAGTTGGTAGCGCATAGGTCCCTCGACTGCCATCAGTACTGTAATAGTGGCTGCATATATTTCCTCACTGTGGCTGTTGGGAGATTTTGAGCCCAACCTACAGTTTCTCCTCGTTGGACTCCATGGTGGGTGGGGGGTAGGGTGGGGGGAATGAAGAATTCTTATTTGTGGGATTTCTAGAAATTTACAAAGATCTAGCTCTCTCCCTGACAACCTATGCAATCCCCTGACTATTCCCTTTAGATCATCACATGTCACTCTGGAACCTTTCCAGCTTCCAAAGGACAAGAATAGGAATTGTAATGGTTCCCGGGCTCCCAAACCAAGTAAGAAGGGGAAAAGTCCTCCTCAATCCACTAAGGAAACCTTACCTGGTAAATATGAGAGTATTTCATATAGTAAGTACCTAGTAGGGAAGACCATTGATGGTGCATTAATCATTGATCTTGATATTTTTGAAGTACATCGGAAAATAGTTGCGGTGTGTCAACGTGATCCTCGCATCACCCCACAGCTAGATGGTAGCCTGATAGATGAGGTTTCGTCACCAGACAAAACTGACGATCTGCGTGCAATTTGTGACATTCCTGGGGCTCAAGTTTCATGTTCTCCTCACAAAACACTCAATCAGTGTAAGGGAATTATCTTTTCCCGAGACCTGATGAAGTATTCTGAGGAGAAACTGTTAGAGGAACTAAATAATTTTAATGTAGTGGCAGTAAAACGTTTTAAGAAGAAGCTTGATGGTTTGGAACAGTCAGCACCAGCTCTTGAAATGTTAGTCCTTCCAGAATCAGTTAAGCGTGGTACCACCTCAAGGTTATGGGCATGAAACCAACTTAACATATTAAGGAAAATAAACAACCAAGAGTATGTGTAAAGTGTGGTACAAGAGGTCATCAAGAAGATGACAACTGTCCAGGTTCAATATGCTGTTACCACTGCAAAGAAGCTCATGAAGTTTCTTCAAGGCAATGTAAAATGTATAAATTTGAAAAGGAAGTATTGGTAATAAGGAGCAAGGAGTAAGTTAGTTTTCAAGAGGCAAAGTGATGTGCCTGTGTGCTGTTTGCACAGCCAGGTAAGTCCTTTACTTCGGTTCTAGCCCATCTTCCTTCCCGCCAGCCCGTGCCCTCCGGTGCTTTTTACACCACACACTTTGCCACTTCCTTTAAACCTCAGTCACCAATTGCTGAAACGGCCTCTGGTGAATTGTTCCACCAGAAAAAGAGTAGGAGTGAGGGGTTTATTGAGGAGACTCCACTTTCCAAAGTAAGGTCTTTGGAGCCATCAGATGAGGCTCCAGATGCCTTAATGGTGACAGCTCTAGCTGCCACAACATCCACAGGGGCCTCCACTGCTAGGCAGAATTCCCCAGAAGCAAAGGCTCAGGTATGCCCATTGCCTGTTCAAAAGACTCATCTCAAAGTGGGGTCTTTGGAGCCATCAGGCCGGGCTCCAGGGACATCAACGGTGACATCTCCAGCTGTCACCACATCCACAGGGGCCTCCATTGCTAGACATAATGCCTCTGAAACAAAGGCTCAGGTCCATCCTTTGCCCAGGGAAAGAAGCACTGAGCCTGTCAAAAAGAAGCTTGTTGAAACTAGTTCCACAGGTAAACAACCCTTCAAAAGATACTCCTAAGACCCTGGAAAGGGACAGCCTAAAGGTGAGGGGCAAACCTTGGAACTGTCAGGGAATTCATAACCCAGTTTGTGTATGTCTACAAGAGATTATGACCAGGGAATATCATCACATTTCCGAGAAGATTCCAAATTCAAACCCATTATGGGACCTTTGATAATGGATCTCATGGAGGAGTTGCAGTAATGGTACATCAAGATATTCCCTTCCAGGCCATCCACCTGCAGACAAAATTACAGGTAAAGGCTGTGAGAATAGGTTTGACACAACCTTACACAGTTGCATCTATCTACCTTCCTCCACATAATCTCAACATAGATGATTTGGAAGATCTACTTGGGCAGTTGCCACATCCATTTCTAATCTTAGGAGATTTCAATGGTCGTCATCATCTCTGGGGAGACACTTTGTGCAATCCTCGAGGAAGGGTCTTGGATTCCTTATCCTTAAGAGATGCAGTTTTACTGAACAGTGACACCCACATATTTCCAAATTCAAACTGAGACATTCTCCAATATAGACCTATCAGTAGGCTCACCTGATTCACAGTTGAACTTCACTTGGCAGGTCACCATTTTCCAATACTTTTGGAGGAGGTGAATGGTATTCCAGCCAATTGAGTGCAGAGATGGTGACTTGAACAAGCGGACTGGAATCTTTTTAGATCAACTGCAGCATTCCAGGGATCTGTGAATGATTTCCAGTGTGATGAAGATGCTGTTAATCACTTCACATCACGAATTCATCTTGCAGCGGAAGCATCCATCCCCAAAGGTAGCAGACCGTACCGTCGACCTCCGGTACCATGGAGGTCTGATGAATACCAACAAGTTTTCAGAGCAAGAAAAGCTGCATTAAGGCAGTTAAAGTTGTATTAACAAGACTAAGAATCGTGCACACAAGACTGACTCATGGACCGATGATGGCTAAAAGTGAAGCACTTTGTGAGGGATGCCAAGAGCCATTAATTTGCGGCATTCTCAAACCAAAGATGTATGTACTTGTCTCCCCCATATACAGTGAAAAATGTAATGAGGGAGGATTGTGACATTGAGGGTCTTATTAGTTTCCTTAGGGAGACTAATATTCTTAATAAGATTTAATTATTCATAATGTTTATGCAATAATTTTATACACTTAGAGCATAATACTTATGCTTTGATTTTTAATATATTTATTGTTATTTGTAGGATATTTATTGATAGATTTGATAGTTTTGAATATTTTGATATTTCTATCTATCAGGTCGCAGCTAATGACCTTAGCTGTGGACGCGGCAGATAATTTGAAATAATCAGGCAATCCTGGACCAAGGCCGAGTTTTAGGTATGGTCTGTGAGGCTGCTTGATTTATGGCATTACTAAGTGTGGCTTCAAGCACTTCCACATTTTCATTCTGTGGAGGTTTACTGCATCTAAGACAGTGGGCCAAGGCATTCTGAAAAGCTTGGCAGTTGGCCTTGTCTGTCCACAATCTTGGATTTGGTAGTGGCGTTTGGACTGAGGGTAGTAACAGTGCCATAGAGGTCACTTGTGACAGTCTCATCGACACACCATCTGATTCTCTCAACCAAAGCTGCAGTGGCCAAGGTGACATGCATTGGCTTCTGGCTATTGAGAAGAGCAATCTCAAGGAATGTCTCAAGCACATTGGCTATGTGAGTCAGGATGGGGTGGTGTGCAAGTCTCCCCCTATGACCACTCAGTCTTGTACTGCAGTAGCAAAGACCTGGCTGATGTCTAAGCTCCTACAGAATGGCCTGCCAAGTGAATCTCGACAGCAAAAGATTCAACATCCACTCCACAATGTGATGCATTGGCTATTGCAGAGCAAGGGATTGTT
>NC_051392.1:33151771-33154271 GCF_015228065.2 Penaeus monodon
TCCAGTGTCTCTTACAAGATGAAACTCTGTCATACACAGTAATAAGAAGCCAAATGCAAGTTTCAGTCTCAATACTATTATATGCTCATCGACCGGACTGGCCTCTGCTACCGTGTGTTAAAGTCTGCTGGAGAAGGCTATAGCTACTCCCTGAAGATGATTATCATTATGGTCTGACCAGTAGTGGGTGTAGACACCAACACTGGATGTGCGGTTACCAGGACTTCTCACCTCCGAGGAAAGAGCCACCTTAACTCTCAGCTGTTTCAGTTCCATCGACAGCATTGGCAACCGATCATCTTTCCACAAAGAACCGAGATTCCAAGCCCCCACCCTGACAGCCTGGCTGAGGTTTAAGCTCAGGCAGGCAGACGTGACAGGTACCCCAGCTTCCAGTTCGAGTCCCATTGGGCGCTAACTCAGTGGGGCCCACAGCCTGCCTTACTTGCTGGGCAGGAGGGACATTTGCCCTTCCCCCAGAACCATTTTCTATATGGTTCACTGCCAGTTGTGTTCTCTTGGGGAGGCAGGCTGGCAAGGCCCGCCTCCTCAAAGCCACCCCTTGGGGGCAATGGTGCAGAAGTTACTGTGAAGCCAGGGTGTGTCCACATGCCGGTGGGCCATGACTCAGTACCTTTACGGCCTCCTGATGCTCCACAAGCCTCAACAGTTCAGCCTAGAACCAGAAGGTACATAGCTACCATATATACATATAATATATATATATATATATATATATATATATATATTATATTATATATGGTATAGAGATATATAATGTTATATTAATAAAATGGTTAATTTTTTAAGTGAGAAGATATATAAAATAATGATAATTATATATAAAAATATATATATAGATATATATATATAGATATAATATATTTTATATTAAAATATTTTATATATATTTTAAAAATTTATATAATATAATATAATATATCTTTTAAAATATATATATATATATATATATATATATATAATAATATATATTTTATATATATAATATATAATATATAAAATTGTTGTTGTTGCCTCTTTTTCATCAGTTATTATATACTATGTCCTCAGTGTCTGATATAATCTTTATTTTCATATTAACCATTTTTCTCTCACAGATTTAACTCATCAAAGTTGAAGCAATTAGTTAAGATAAATATGAGAAAAAGTTAACAATCTTTTTAATAAAAGTATACATTATTTATTAATCGCAAAAATATATAGCAAAAATGCAAAGCCAGTCACATAAATTGATATGTCAATTATACAACATCTGAGTTCATTATAATCCAATCCAGTAACTATACTACCTTGAATATCCATGTAGTAATTTTAAGAAATAGCTTGCCACTTTAATCTAAATGCTAATAGGCAAATCTAATTTTCAACTTTAGAACAGACAATATTAATACTTAGAATAATTATAAGCAATAAGTAAAAGATTTTTTTTTCCACATACAATTACTGAAATCATAGAAATAATTGTTTGTTATTTAGTGAATAAACTACATTACAAAAAAATAGAGAAATTATATTTAAGCAAATGAAATACTTAAACCAGGCAATTAAAATACTTAGTCTAAGCAATTAAAATAATAAGATAATGTCCTTACACAGTTACTATCAAACAATCATAATACTAAATTAATTTCATTAAGCAGTAACTAAATCAATCAAAAAACTTATTTCTAGAAAATATTTAACAAATACATACATTTTGCAAACAGAAAATTATTCTTACACTCCACTGGAAATTAATAATCTTCATCACTATTAAACCACACTTCTGAGATCTCTAAAAAGTAAATAATCAATTCCTTACTTTCTAAACTAACTTCATATATCCTTACACTTAAAGATCAAATCTATATGTATTCACATATATCATTCTTAAAAATTGAAAATCAAATCTATAATTATTTCATTATATAATTCTTTCCAAAATTAATTTCATCAAATACATTACTTACATTCCCGTCCACTATGTTCCAACAAGATAAGGCACTAAATCACTTCAACCGGGCTTACCAAGATGTGCCATAACAATGACATGGCTAATGGATGCTAATCCGAAATCTAGTCCGCCGTTTTCTGGCATTGAGCGTCTTTTATTCCCGATATGAGAGCCCGTCACACCCGTAACAGTTATTATGAATATAATATAACTTATTTTCACTAATTTGAAAGATACCCGCATCAGAACTTTCCTGTGCCCCAACAAATTTTCAACACTGTTTTTGTGTGAAATGTTATTATATTTTTGTTGTCTCGCCCCGGCTTGCTTGTTTCACCCGTTCATGTATCATCCGATGCGCCCTCGTGTTATCGATATATATATATATATATATATATATATATTATAATATATAATTTTATATATATATAAAATATATATATATATTATATATATATATAAATAATATATATATATATGTATACATACAAGACACACACACACACACACACACACCACAACACACACACACACATATAATATTAT
>NC_051392.1:33165120-33172620 GCF_015228065.2 Penaeus monodon
TATATAATATTAATATATATATATATATTTATTATATTATGAACAAATATATGAACATGTTTATATATGTTTATGTGGTTGTACGAATTGTGTGTGGTGGTAGTGTGTATGGGGGAGAGGCGTTTTCGGATACGTAAGAACAATGTTCAATTGCAGTCTTAAAAACATATGTCGCTTTTTCCTATATATAATATATATATGAGATATATATATATATATATATATATATATATATATATCGATAGAGATAATACATATGGATATATACATATATTGTTATATATATATATATATATATATAGTATATATAGATATGTATAGATATATATATATATAATATATATCAGTATGTATATAATAATATATATATTATATATATATATATTATAATTCTATATATATGTATATATATATGTATATATATATATATATTTATATATATATATATATATATAATATTATATAATAGTATATATATAGATATATATATACACCCATAAAATAAACTCATTGGAATTCATACTACACACATAAATATATATAAACATGTGTATATAAATATACATATGTATACGCAACACACACCACCACACACACACACACACACACACACACACATATATATATATATATATAGTGGATGTATATATAATATATATAGATATATATATATAATAATATATATTATATATATAAGATGCATATACATATACATATATACATGCACACACACACACACACACACACACCACACACACCCACACACACACAAATATATATATGATATAGTATATATATAATATATATATATATATATATTATATATATATATATATATATATATACACAAAAATAAACTCATTGAATTGTATTAAATATTACATAAGTATATAATATATATACATATGTAGCTATATGATAGATATATCTATAGACTAGATAATAGAGGATATATGTATATATATGTATGTATTGTATATATTATATATATAATATAATTTAAAAATATATAGAATATATATATATATATAATATATTAGATAATAGATATATGTATGGAGGTATATATGTATATAGTATATATATATATATATATATATATATATATATTATCATATATATCTGTTGTGTGTGTGTGTGTGTGTGTGTGTGTTTCTCTATATATATATATATATATATATATATATATATATATATATATATATATATATAATCTATATATTATATCAATCTCAATATCAAACAATATATTCTATATATATATATATTATGTATAATATCTATATATGTATATACATATATATATATATATCTATATATATATATATATATGATATATAATATATATATATGTATATATATATATCTAATAATATATATATTATATATAATATATTATATAATATGTATATATATATATATTATATAATATATATATATATAATATATATATATATATATATATATATATATATGAATATATATATATATAACACACCACACACACACACACACACACACACCAAACCACACACACCCACACACAACAACACACATATATATATATATATAATATATATATATATATATAGGATATATATTATACAGTGTCGGCGATACCTGCGGGACCCCCCATAATATCAACGGTAAAGGAGGCGCATTTCATTCAGCGATAAATACATCAATCGCTTTGCCGAAATCAAATGGTGAATTCTGGTAATTTTGATAATCAATGAGCTGGTAATAGCACAACTGTCTCCTAGCAGTTGTCAGTAAAAGTTTTTTGTCACAGCATCCCGAAGCAGTGGACATTGGCAGCC
Source organism: Penaeus monodon (assembly GCF_015228065.2). NCBI lineage: Eukaryota > Metazoa > Arthropoda > Malacostraca > Decapoda > Penaeidae > Penaeus > Penaeus monodon. The sequence continues at coordinate 33,166,941 of NC_051392.1, forward strand.
CCGAGTATTTTTTTTAGAGATCACATAAATAGTCGGGGCCACCACATGCGAAGTGCAGAGGCTCGTATTATCGCCAGGGGAAGGAAAACGCTTCGAAGACTGATACGGTTAACCAGCACATTGGAGGTAGGGACCCCACTTACTTCATCCAGTGAAAATCAAGGAAAAAAAATCAGAACGCGTAAAAGATGTGGAAGACACGAAACTATACGGCCCCGCCTCTCACCGTGCCTTGAATCTGTATGCACATAAGGTATACTATATTGTTCGGCATTATACTATTTTGATGGTCTATACCTTTATGGAGTGATCTTTTGGGGAGAGTGCCCACAGGTACGCCGGGATGCTGAAGGTTGAAGTGGAGATCAACGGGAGAGTTGGCAGGCTCCCCAGTTCGGCTAAGGACTGGGGAGTCTTTGTGAGCTGCTGCGTTTCGTGGTCGGAGGATCAGGGAATGTTGATCTCGGTTCTGGTGTCTGGGCTAAAAGTAGACGTGTGGGAGCCCGCTCTGCTAATGAGCAAGGACATGGCTGTGGACCTGGTGTGACCCAACCTGGAAAACTATGCTGAATGTCAGGTCGTGCTGCTACAAGAGTGTGAAGTTGCAATAGGACTGGTTTTGCAACCCGGAGCAGTGGAAGGTCATTTTGTATGAAAAATACCATCATATGTGTTATGAACAAGCTCGACGAAAACTGTGTTCAGCCATCTGGAAGTAGCTTAAATTTGACACTCGTTACAATGGTAAGGTAATAATCTTTCTGTGATGGTCTCTAGTCATGTTTTTTTTTTTTTTTTTTTTTTTTTTTTTTTGTGTTGTGTGTGCGTGTGTGGTGGTGTGTGGTGTGTGGTGTGATGTGTGTGTGTGTGTGTGTGTGTGTAGTGTGGTGTGTGTGGTTAACATGGTGCTGGAGAACCTTTATGTTTTGCCACAGATACAACAATGCATGGTGAGAATTAATTTAGAAGCGATGAAGTACGATATGCATATATTCTGGCACGATGGTGCACCTCCCACCAAGAAGGAAAGATGTTTGTTATAGGAATGGCTGAGATTCTGATATGCTGTCATCAAATGCCCAGGCAACTCAGCTGATCTGAAAACGGTTGAAAATGCCTCGGGCATACTAAGTGAATTTAGATGGAACAAGAACCCCTGCCACTCGGTCTCTCCCCAGGGGTTCACACCTACCCACAGGTTGCGTGGCAGCCTTGTGTGTTGTGGGAGAAAGAGAGCCCTGGAGGTTGAGCGGATACCCATGCATGGAATACGTCCTGTTCGGCTAGCAACACACCCTCTTTGGTCCCTTATTCCAGCATCAATCACTTGCGAACATCAGATAGTGAATCTTCGTAATTTTTGATAATCAGTTGAACTGGTGATAGCAAAATGTCACTCCTATCATATGTCAGTAAAGGTTTCGTCATAGCATTTCCCGAAAGCAGTGTGGATATTTGGCAGTCCTATTTTTGTAGAGATGCACATAAATAGGTGCGGGCCACCATAGGTCAAAATCGGCTGGTCTCTTTCGGAGGCTCGGGTCAAGCAGTCATTGACGCCGTTGGCACTCACACTTGGTCCATTGAGTACCATTACACATCCTATTGCCTGCGTATATACTTTCACCACCGCCTGTAGTTTTAGAATGGGTTTTAACATACAGCTTCCCCTTGGCTTCCATGGTGGGTAGGGGCATGAGAGGATGAAATAACTGCCTCATTTCACCAAACCCCCCCAGACAAAGAAAAATGTTGATGAACATACAAGGGTTCAAACCATGGCAGTCGCTTTGAGGGCCATACATGGCTTCTAGTGGCAAAAGAAAAATGCAAAGCACAGGCTGTTGGGCCTGCCTGCTAAAATGGACAAGACAGAAAACAACCTGCCAAAAACATGGTCTGCCCCTGTCTGTCCAGCAGAGGACTGTCATGGCTGGTCTCTCTAGCCTGACACTCAAATTTGGGACCTCTGAGTTCCCCTCAGACGTCCTCCCTGACCGAGATGGGAGCACCAAGCTGAACAGCCAAAACAACTGCTGTACTCCCACGACGCAATCCAGATATTCAAGCCAAAACTGCGGGTTTGAAAACAAACCAGGCTGGAGACAAACTCTAAGGAGGAAGTGGGGACCCCTAGGCATTTCCCACAGTTTCAGGTTCCTCTAAACCTGAAGCTTCGGACACAATGTCCTACCAAGTGGTGAGAGCATTGGAGATGGAGAAAAATCGGTGTCAATTTCCGAGGTTGATGGAGACTAGGCATGATCATTGTGCCCAAAATGAAGCAGCTACCCAGAATTTCCGCTAGGAAAACCAAAGAGCTTAAACGATGGAAGGAATGTATATCTTTCCAATCAATGAAATCATGACGTTAGGAAGAAGAGTCAGGATGCGTGCTGCTATTGGTTTTCATTTTTGTATGATGAGATATGATAACATAACACCCAAAGATTGGTGGGCTTCCTGAATATCGAAGGGAAGACTTCAACAACTGGTGACTCTGAAAGGAGCCCTAATCTCTACCCTGATCGGCGGTAACTGGGGGCTCGTACACCTCACACTTCGGTGCTTTAAGTGCCAAAATATGGTCACCACCAGCAAGCTGCAGGGCCAAAGCCCAAATGTGTGTCTGTGGCAAGGCAAACCCCCCCCACAACTACGAGGGGTGCCCTTTAATGTACACAAAGAAAGACAAAGGCGACCACAACAGCCAAAGGCCCAACTTTGTACCAAGAGGCATCATGCGGGAAGCTTGACTTGCTCTGTAAGGAAGAGGTGGCCTCGGTGGAAAGGTTGACTAAAAAGCGACCAGACTTTGTTCTGACCTCCCCAAGCCACACGTGTCTGGGGACAGGTAGAGCCAGAACAGGTTGACCTTATCCAGATAAGGTCAGGAAAGAAAAAGAAAGAACAGAGAAAAAACCGATGAAATGAGAAAAGACAAAACTAAACAAAGTCAGAGATACTAAAAGCCCTCTCCTCCAAGTGGACCATGGATATCCTGACAAAACAGCCCAAAAAACAGATGAAGATCCTCAATCAAAGAGGACTTTACTATGGAGTTGTCCAGACTCGATATATCTGAATCTGAAGACATCTAGATGTAAAACTAACCCCAAGTAACATCATGACATACAATCTAAGATTTACGACAGTGGAACATCTCAGGCTGACAATCCAAGAAATGCCTCATGCTGCCAAGCACTGCTGGCAAAAAGAGGCTTGATTGCCTGGCCAGAACAACAATCCCTGCCTCTGCAATAGCCAATGCATCACATTGTGGAAGTGGATGTTGAATCTTTTGCTGTCGAGATTCACTTGGCAGGGCCATTTGTAGGAGGCTTAGCCATCAGCAAGGCTTGCACTGCAGCACAAGACTGGTGGTCATAGGGGGAGACTTGCACACACCCCATCCTGACTCACATAGCCAATGTGCTTGAGACATTCTTGAGATTGCTTCTTCTACAAATAGCCAGAAGCCAATGCATGTCACCTTGGCCACGACAGCTTTGGTTGACGAGAATCAGATGTGTGTCGATGAGGACTGCACAAGGACCTCTATGGCACTGTTACTACCTCAGTCCAAACGCCACTACAAATCCAAGATGTGGACAGACAAGGCAACTGCCAAGCTTTTCAGAATGCTTTAGCCCACTGTTCTTAGACTGCAGTAAACCTCCACAGAATGAAAATGTGGAAGTGTTGTGAAACACAATTAGTAATGCCAATAAATCAAGCAGCCTCACAGACCTAACCTAAAATCGGCCTTGGTCAGGATTGCCTGATATTCAAATTATCTGCCGCGTCCACAGCTAAGGTCATTAGCTGGCGACACATGATAGATAGAAATATAAACTATTCAAAACTATCAAATCTATCAATAAAATATCCCCCCCCCCTACAAATAACAATAAATATATGAAATCAAAGCATAAGTATTATGCTCTAAGTGTATAAAAATTATTGGCATTTATTGCATTGCCATATATATGTGTTGTGTGTGTGCTGTGTGTGTGTGGGTGTATTGTGGTATATCTATATATATATATATATATATATATATATATATAATATATATATATAATAATATATATTATATATATATATTAAGTATATATATGTGTGTGTGTGTGTGATGTGTGGACAGATCTTTAATCGAGATTTTTGCTCGCAGTGAACATTATCAAGACTTAAAAATAATCTAACAGTGTTAGCATTGTCTTATGTAACAAATTTTATATAAACAGAAACTAAAAAGTTCGGTTTCATAATGTGATATGGAAAAGACACGACAAATTTACGACGAGTAAGTTATACACCATGCGTATGAGAGTAAAGATTCTGAAGTTCGTTTCGGAGGGGTCTTGTGCGTTCACTTTCGAGAGAAGATCTGCACGGCTGCAACTGGCTAAGCGATCGTCAAACAAAATGAGCAGGAGTGGACTTCTCTAAAATTCTAAGAGACTTTACGAACGTTAAAGATATCATCATCGGATTAATTAAGTTGCAACGAAGCTGTTATAAACTGTGACGATCACCACTAGAAAACGAATGCGGAACGGAATCATCTAGAAACTATAAAAATAACTGGCCAAACAAGGGGGACTTAACTGCTCGTGTAAGCAGTCTTTACAGAAACTGACCGGTTCTTCCTCCTCCTGGAGGAAATCAGACCTTGTTCATACTTACCCGCCGTTGCACGTCCTAGAAGACATACAGCTGCGGGCAAGAAGCAAACACGAAAGACAATATGAAGAGAATGAACGTGATTAAAAACACAGTAATGGTATCCAAACATGAAAAAATAAAAAGCCACAGTAGAAATGAAACAATATTGTAAACGTTCGGAAATTTTCACGCGTTCCTTTTTCAGACAAATAATTAACCGAAAAAGATACATGGAGAGAAGTTTATAATATAGAGGTAGAGAGACAAAACGAACAAGAGCAGAATTCAGGTCTAAGGAAGAGGTCAAGGTCGAAGAGTCTGGGAAAGCTCTGATTCTAACTACGAGGAAGTAAGGTAGCATAGTGAAGCAGCACTCAATTTATAAGTAGGGCAAATTTTATATTTAACAAAAGCTTCTAGATTTCTCTACCATCACAAAATGAACAAACCACATTTGATTCTCTGGCGTATCTAACACACTTTATGCTGGTTAATCTGTTTGAAAGCTCACGTCTTATGTAAATCTTGGGGCAGTCTTTTACGGAATAAGGTACCGGAGAAGTATCAGAGCACCGCTGGCCGCATGTGCTTGTATTACGCACCGTGTTGGATTTGTAAAAACAATGTCACTGTAGCTCCTTTAAACATATAATCCATTAAATTATTCCGCACAAACCCGTCCCTCGATGAAAAACGACATGTTTTAAGAAGCTGCAATTGACATGTTCTTACGTATCCGAAACGCCCCCCAACACACCACAAACACAACACACACACACACACACAACACACACACACACACACACACACACACACACCACACACACACACATCAAAAAACACACACACACAACCACCACACACACCACCACATATATATATATATATATATATATATATATATATAGATAGATTTATTATATGTTTGTTAGAATGTGTCTATATATATATATATTATATATATATATATATAGGCCGCGGGCCGATGTGGTAGTGGTTAGAAGCATCGGGA
>NC_051392.1:33177620-33193474 GCF_015228065.2 Penaeus monodon
AAAACCTGAAATGAGAAAGACAAACTAACAAAGTCAGAGCTACTAAAAGCTCTCCTCCAAGTGACCATGATATCCTGACAAACAGCCCAAAAACAGATGAAGACCCTCAATCAACGAGACTTACTATGGAGTTGTCAGATCTGATATATCTGAACTGAAGAATCTCAGATGTAACTAACCCAAATAACATATTGACATACAATCTAAGATTACTACAGTGGAACATCTATGGCTGCAATCAAAGAAATGCCTCATGGCTGCCAAGCACTGTGGCAAAAAGAGGCTTGATGCCCTGTCAGACCAACAATCCCTTGCTCTGCAATAGCCAATGCACACATTGTGGAGTGGATGTTAATCTTTTGCTGTCGAGATCCACTTGGCAGTCCATTCTGTAGGAGCTTAGAATCAGCCAGGTTTTGCCTTACTGCATACAAGACTGCAGTGGTCATAGGGGGAGACTTGCACACCAACCCCATCCTGACTACCATAGCCAATGTGCTGAGACATTCCTTGAGATTGCTCTTCCAATAGCCAGAAGCCATGCATGACCGTGGCCACTGCCAGCTTTGTTGAGAGAATCAGATGGTGTGTCGATGAGACGTCACAAGTGACCTCTATAGGCACTGTTACTACCTCAGTCCAACGCACTACCAAATCCAAGATTGGGACAGACACGGCCAACTGCCAAGCTTTCAGAAGCCTTGGCCCACTGTATTAGATGCGTAAACCTCCACAGAATGAAAATGGGAAGTGCTTGAAGCCACACTTAGTAATGCCAATAAATCAAGCAAGCCCACAGACCATACCTAAAACTCGGCCTTGTGTCAGGATTGCCTGATTATTTCAAATTTCTGCCGCTCCACAGCTAAGTCATAGCTGCGACCTGATAGATAGAAATATCAAAATATTCAAAACTATCAAATCTATCAATAAAATATCCTACAAATAACAATAAATATATTAAAAATCAAAGCATAAGTATGTATGCTCTAGTGTATAAAAATTATTGCATAAACATCTAGAATAATTAAATCTTATTAAGAATATTAGTCTCCCTAAGGAAACTAGTAAGACCCTCATGTCACAATCCTCCCTCATTACATTTTTTCACTGTATATGGGGAGACAAGTACAAACATCTTTGGTTGAGATGCCCGCCAAATAATGGCTTTGCATCCCTCACAAAAGTGCTTCACTTTTAGCCATCATGGTCCAGGAGTCAGTCTTTTTCGTGCACGATTCTTCAGTATTGTTAATACAACTTTAACTGCCTATATGCAGGCTTTTCTTGCTCTAAAATTGTTGGTATTCATCAGAACCTCCATGGTACGGAGGTCTCGCCCGTGTACGGGCTGTACCTTTGGGGATGGATGCTTCCGCGCAAGATGAATTCGTGATGTGAAGGATTAACAGCATCTTCATCACACTGGAAATCATTCACAGATCCATGGAAGGTGCTGCAGTATCTAAAAAAGATTCCAGTCCGCTTGTTTCAAGTCACCATCTCTGCACTCAATGGTGGTGGAATACCATTACCTCCTCCAAAAGTATGGAAAATGGTGACCTGCCAGTGCAGTTCAACTGTGAAATCAGGTGAGGCCTACTGATAGGTCTATATGGAGAATGTCTCAGTTTGAATTTGAAAAATATGTGGGTGTCACGGTCAGTTAAAAATGCATCTCTTAGGATTAAGGAATCAAAGACCCTCCTCGAGATTGCCACAAAAGTGTCTCCCCAGAGATGATGACGACCATTGAAAAAAATCTTTTTTTTCTTAAAAAAGATTAGAAAGGATGTGCAACTGCCCCAAGCTAAGATCTTCCAAATAATCTATTGTGAGATATGTGGAGGAAGGTTAGAGATAGATGCAACTGTGTAAGGTTTTGTCAATACCTATTCTCACAGGCCTTTACTGTAATTTTGTCTGCAGGAGTGGATGGCGGAAGCGGAATATCTTGATGTACATTACTGCAAAAACTCCCTCCATGAGATCCCATATCAAAGGTCCCATAATGGGTTTGAAATTTGGAATATTCCTCGGAAATGGATGATATTCCCTGTCATAAATCTCTTGTAGACCTACACAAACTGGGTAGATTCCCTGACAGTTCCAAGGTTTGCCCCCACCTTTAGGCTGTCCCTTGCCAGTGGGTCTTAGGAGATCTTGGAAGGGTGTTACTGTGGAAACTAGTGTCAACAAGCTCTTTTTGACAGGCTCAGTGCTTCTTTCCCTGCGGGCAAAGGATGGACCCTGACCTTTGTTTCAGAGGCCTATGTCTAGCAAGGGAGGCCCCTGTGGATGGGTGACAGCTGGAGAGTCACCGTTGAGTTGAGACTTTCTCCCGGCCTGATGGCTCCAAAGACCCCACTTGAGATGAGTTTTTGAACAGGCAATGGGCATACCGAGCATGCTTTGAGGAATTCTGCCATAGCATTGGAGGCCCCTGTGGATGTTGTGGAGCTAGAGCTGTCAATTAAGGGCATACTGGAGCCTCATCTGATGTCCTCCAAAGACCTACTTTGGAAAGTGGAGTTCCTCAATAAACCCCTCAACTCCACTCTTTTTCTGGTGGAAAAATCACTAGAGGCCGTTTCAGCAATTGGTGAACTGAGGTTTAAAGGAGGATAGTGGCAACGTGTGTGGTGTAAAACGCACCGGAGGCACGGCTGGCGGGAAGGAAGATGGCTTAGACGAAGTAAAGGCACTTACCTGGATGTGCAAACAGCACACAGACATCCTTTGCCTCTTGGAAAACTAACTACTTCCTTGCTCTTATTACCAATACTATCCTTTTCAAATTATAAATGGTACATTGCCTGAAGAAACTTCATGAGTTCTTTGCAGTGGTAAAGCATATTGAACCTGGACAGTGTCATCTCTTGATGACCTCTTGTAAACACTTTACACACCAATACTCTTGTTGTGTGAATTTCCTAATATGTTAAGGTTGGTTTCATGACCAAACCTGAGGTGGTACCACGCTTAACTGATTCTGGAAGGGACTAAACATTTCAAGGCTGTGCTGACCTGTCAAAACCATTCAAGTTCTCTTAAAACGTTTTACTGCCAATACATTAAAATTATTTAGTTCCTCTAACAGTTTTCCTCAGAATACTCACAGGTCTCGGGAAAAAGATAATTCCCTTACACTGATTGAGTGTTTTTGTGGGAGACATGCAAACTTGAGCCCCAGGAATGTCACAAAATTGCACGCAGATCGTCAGTTTGTACTGGTGACGAAACCTCATCTATCAGGCTACCATCTAGACTGTGGGGTGATGCGAGGATCACGTTGACACACCGCAACTATTTTACGATTTACTTCAAAAATATCAAGATCAATGACTAATGCACCATCACCAAGAGCTTCCCTACTAGGTACTTACTATATGAAATACTCTCATATTACCAGGTAAGGTTTTCCTTAGTGGATTGAGGAGGACTTTTCCCCTTCTTACATTGGTTTGGGAGCCCGGGACCATTACAAAATTCCTATTCTTGTCCTTTGGAAGCTGGAAAGGTTCCAGAGTGACATGTGATGATCTAAAGGGAATAGTCAGGGGATTGCATAGGTGTCAGGGAGAGAGCTAGATCTTTGTAAAATTTTAGAAATCCACAAATAAGAATTCTTCATTCCCCCCACCTACCCCCCACCCACCATGGAGCCAACGAGGAGAAAACGTAGGTTGGGCTCAAAATCTCCCAACAGTCACAGTGAGGAAATAAATATATGCAGCCACTATTACAGTACTGATGGCAGTCGAGGGACCTATGGCGCTACAATCTGAACAGTACCTGCATGAGCCTAAGCCATATTGACCAAGCCGACTGACTATGCCACCCATAAACCAGAATAGAAGACCAAAGAGGTGTTGTTGCTAGCTGCAGGGGGCAGTGTGCAGCATCGCTGAACCTCCAGGATCCTTTTCCTATTAATACAGAAATGCCATGCAAAACACCACATGGGAAGAGTTCTCCCTGGTCCAAGATGGAATGAACCAGAGGGTGGGTACCCCATGCCTCTCAAAGTGGATGGGGCACCAGGGAGCCATTTTCTCATCCCTCACTGGTTGACCCCATCCAATTATGGGAACCCTCTGGTCGCTCATTGGGATCATTGGGACCGACGCCCCACACCGCGGCAAAAGTGGCTCCCATTAGGGGGGCTTGGATCCCAAAGATTATCCTGGACGAGATTAAAGAGTTAAACCACAGAGTGAACATGGGCAGCAAACAATTCTGAAGGCAAAGACCCCTGACAACTAGCCCTCTAAGGGAAAGGATGCCAAGGATCTGCCAACACAGTCAGCAGGAAAAAGTGGCTGGGAATGGTGGAGCCTTTGACCACTGAACCACTCTACAGAGCTGTGGAACAGGTCAGGCGAGATACCAGCCCCCGCTCATCCTTAGAGGTGTACACACACACGAACATCAACCAGAGGCAAACGATGCGTGCGAGTTCTCGCGCAGAGAACAAGCAGCAACAGTCTAGGCCAGCTGAAGTTGAGGGGCCAACCAAAAGAGAGCCGCAACCAGGAAGGACTTGCTCATATCAGAGAACGGAAGCTGAACCAGATATCAGATTATCTTCTCTCAGAGAGAACTATAAAAACCTACAAAACAGTTCTGGAAACAAGCCTCGGTTATGATGGGGATCTATACCCATCATATCTGTATTATTTGTTTATGTATGCTGCAAAATAGTAAAGTAAACGTTAATGTGACCCAAAAAAGTTATGTTAGTATTCAGAGAATATCCTACCTTTCAACTGACTTTTACTGACTCGTGTAACAGTAATGGTGAAGATGCTTCATTGTTTTAGGACAAAGTTCAAATGGGGAGCTCTTGAACTTGTTAAGGAGTAGAAGATAACTTTCAGTAAAATGATAGAAAGGCTAGATGAGAGATATGATATAGTCTCAAGTAGTTGACTATATACAAATGAAATAAGAAATCTAAAGCCTGTGTTTGGCCAAACACTCAGTGTCAATTTTGTAAATATGATAAATGGCATAGAATGTGCTTGGTGGATTTGTGTAACTAAAGTTGGAAAGAGAGCTGATAATGTGACCACCATTAGTTTAATGAGAACTTATTGCCAACAAAGAATCAAACGAGAATGGGTGCTTCATCTTCAAAAAATGATTGTAACAGGATATTTTTTTCCAAATGGTGGAATTTTTTGGGTAGAAAGGGAAAGGTACTAATATATATGATATAACCAGTTCTCGTTACGTACAAGGTCGAAGGCTGCTATCATAGTGTTTCTGTGAGGAGAAAAAGGATTTTAATGGAGTAATCTCATTATACTGGCAGAAACTTTAAGTGAGTCAAATTAAATTTACAACAACAAATTGGGCAAACTGATGTCCACTCATAGCAAAGGCCAATTTTTCTAAATGGTTTAAAACCAGTAATGATAGAAGGGGCATTGTTGGCCTTACATAAGAGCTGTACTGATGATAAAAAGTAAAAGTTCCTACATTTTTGGGCAAGGATTCTCAATCAAAGTTTGGAGCATCGTAAAAGAAAGGTTTCTCTTGCTTAAAACTGGTCACATAGGGATTTTATATTATTATTTTATTATCTTATTATTTGTGAAAAGAAAGAAAATACTGACAAAGATGCTTGTAATGAAAATTCATAATCCACTTTGCATGAGTTTTTGTGAATCAGTGCAAAACTTAACAGAAAGTCAGGCTATAAAATAATAGGATTTCTAGGAGGAGGTTCTCTTAATGAGAGTTTCGTCAATTAAATTTATGAATTACATCCTTTTATGGGATTCAGGATTGAATCTCTCCTCATCGTTGTACTTAAAAAGCTTATGTTTACGAGGAAATGACGTAATATTATGGTAACTAAAAGTAGACAATGATACTGAGAGTAGTAACCAAAACTCTAATTGATGAACAGGAAAGGAAGGTGAAGAAGTCTGTGGCTAGATGAAATTACTGCTGAAGTTCCAAAGAATGGAATAGAATGAAATACGACAGAAAACTTCAGATACACGACATTTAATCAGACGACCTGTTGGAAAAAATTTTAAATGTTGATGGAGGGGGATTTTTCTTGCTTTTACCCTCACGTTGCTTAAAAAACTGCTTAAGAAATGCTTTGGGATACGGTATAAGAGGATCAGTAAGCCAGTTGGCAGCATAAGACCATGTGAACCGTGTTAATGCTAGGATCAGCCACATGAATTATCTTAGAAAGTAGAAGATTAATGTCTTGAACCAATGAATAGAATTAGAAAGGAATTTAAGAGAAATTATATTAATATGGATACTCTTTGAATCCAGCACCCTAAGTGTGGAGGATGTAAATATGAAAGGTTCATACCTACAGGAGATATAGTATCAAAGAACAAAGGGGAAAAACAATGATTAAAGAAGGAATGTTGCATGATCCAGTTATGAAAAAAAATTCGTAACATATCCATGGATGTCTGATCCTTGTATTGCTAACAGCTATATTCAGCCCTAGCTATGATTAGATCTACAGGAAACTAGACTTTTGAAATTAGGATCAGGACATAAAATGAATATTGTGAACAAATAAAATGATATGGAGTAATGTGGTGAGCTGGAAATTATCCACAGATGATTGGGAAAATGATCATGAATCATGAAATTCATAAACCAGATGGTATTTGATTAGTTTTGCAAAAGCATACAGGTAGTCCTAAATGATTGTATCGCTAAGGCTCAGATGTGTTGACAAATATGTGGGTATCTATTGAGATTTACGCAGTATGAGATAGCAGTTATGGGATATAAAGAAAAATGTTCAGAACTTGAACAAAATGTGCATGGATTTGTGTGGAGGGGACATGGACCTTCAGGAAAACAGCACGAGTACTGTACTAACTAGGGTAACTTGGGGATTAAACAAGTGGAGCGATTGCGATTCTTCCTCTTCATAAAACCACAAAACTAAATACAAATACGATACTGGAAAAATCCAAATTGTTAGAATTCTTATGTGGATGCCATCTTAGTGGTTGTGCTTCAATGAATGATGCTCAGAGATTTATAAGAGACACTGAAGAAATAATGGTCAGGGTGGCTTTGAAATCAAACATTGGGTAGTGTCTGACGTTCAAATTTTGAAAAACAAATATTATTGAGTCTCAAATGATAAAAGTTAAATTAAGAATGTTGTATTTAGTAGTTTCAAATTTTTAGCTCAAACTTTTCGGAAAAGAAAAGGGTGAAGAGCAATGAGAAATATCAATTAGAAGATTACTGACGAATGATTCTTAGCCAGTTTGCTAGATTTTTTTTATCTGATTGGTTGATAACAGGATCAGGAAGGAGGAGGCAACAGTAAAATTGAGATGGGACATTCCTATGGGACTCAATATTATAAACCAGTGGAAAGAACTATCAAATCAAACTTTAGTAGATGTTAAAAACCAAGAAATGCTATAAATCACCCTTCATTAATTCTTTCTTCAGATTGCCAGTGCTAATGAATTTATCTGTGTGCCTCATATGTTGGAAAATTGTGTGATGGTATTTCCATAGCAACAATTGTCAGGCTAAGAGAACAGTAGATTAGCTTTGTGGTGCTCTATTATCAGCCAGATTTGAGAGAATAATAATGAAGGAAGGACTAGAATTGAATATATTATTCATAATTACGATTCTGCGATATCATATAAACCAGATAATTAATGATTCTCTAAGTGTGATATGTATGTTGCTGTACGTGTATCGGAAATTCAGAGTAAAACTAACCCAAAGGAATGGGTATTTTTTTTTTCGGACTCTTCAGAAAATAATGTTGCAGAATTAATAATCTAAGCAAAGTTATTCTAGAAGCAAATGTTTACTGATCAAATGGGCTCAAACAGATCTGTTGCAAGATTGGGAAAATCGATTTGTCGTTTGAACCATGTTTAAATGGACATTGTTATTTTGAGGGTGGCTCTAGGATTGCAATTGGTTAAAGTGCAAATGGGAATAGAGATTCTGTTGAATTCTTCCACTTAATCACCCCAGAATTGTTTGTTAATGATTTAGATAATATTATCATTCAGGAGCTGAATCAACGTTATCAAAATTACAGTGTAAATATTGGGTCCCTTCTGAGAAGAAACTAATTAAATCAATAAAATCAAAGTGTGTGGGTATGTAGAAAAGTCAATAAAGAAATTGAAAGTTAGTGTATGGAGCACTACCGAGAAAGAATTACTCCTGCTCTGCATTTTACAAACACTGCCATAGCTTTGTTTGGTCCATTTTTAGTGAAGGGCACCGTAAAGGGTTTAGAGTAAGAAAGAAAGTTTATGGTGTTGTATTAACTGTCTGGTTTAAGTAAGAACTGTGTACTTATATATGTGGAGGGTTTTTGACACTAAATGTTTCAACAACTTTAAGATTTACATCAGTTCATGGATTTCAAAAACATGGTTATTCAGATGGAGGGAAGTCAATTATTGCTCAAACAAGGAGTTAAGAGCTACGACAAAATTGGAATAAGAGATGTATATTTGAATCTGGATTATCTAGGAATGTCATGGTGTTTTAAATAAATCGGCAGGAATCTCCTTGGGAAAATGGTTGCATGTGAGTCTTGATCAGACTTGGTAAAAAGAGCAATATTCTGTCAGTTGGAACGATGGTGTTTTCATTTAGTGAATTTCAAACTGGATTATTGAAATTTGCAAAATTTGTGAACAGTCCCCCAGTTGGTGTAAAACCGGGCTCGATCATGTATCTTGGTTTAATTTGTTGCCGAATGATTTAATCTTGGGTAGTGCAATTAATGATAGTTCATTCTGGAGTCTGGGAAGAATGTTTGCAAACATGTTCAAATGGTTATATCATCTGTTGGAAAAGATGACAAGAGATATTTTCTCACTCTTATTGTGACGTCAGAAAGCATTATGAAAAGAGAAATGTTGTGTTGAAGGAATTGTGTGATCAGGATCAGAATTCTTTGGAAAGAGGATTGGAAAATGGCTGAAGTTTTTACAGTTTTTCCTAGCAAGGATAATCATCTTGGGACGTATGTGTAAAATTAATCTTTAAAAAAAACCATGTAAGCATTATAAAAGGCAGTTTGATATTTTCAATAGATCAGTTCACAAAAATTGTTGTTGATATGCCAATGGAAGAGGGAAAAGATAAATGATCAGTTATATTGAATGGAATATTTGTACAGAATCATTTTGTTCTTTATGGACATTATTCTAATTTTGCCTGGCTGGTGTGAGTGTATTATTTGTTTATTGTATGCCTACAAATAATAGGCATTTGAAAATAAATAAATAATAATATGATCCAAAACACATTATTGATGAAATGGAAATTGAGTTTGTTAGAAAGAATGAAAAATGGATTTCTGTTTGTAGTATCTCCCCCAAAGCGGTGGGGGTGGTGGGTATTGTAAGTAAGCTTTGTTTTTAAGCCATGTGTTTGTGGAAGGCATGACGGGAATGGTATACAAACTTTTCAGTATATGGAGTAATGCGATATTGAAAACAGACTTGGAGTATGTAACATTTATGATATCTTTCTTACCAGTTTATTTGTAATTAGACAAAATGATATCAGCAGATAATAATGATAAGATGGATCATGAATGATGGAAACTTCTGGTAAAATGTCACACGTGTTAACTATTTGTTTTTAGGGCTTTGTGTGAAATCATCTCATTAAGGACTTGCTTGTCTACTAGAATGGGATGCGTGATGGTGTGTGAGTTGAAATATTTTCCTGTCTAATTTGACATTGACTTATGAAATATATGTTACTTTCTCCAGGTAAATAAATTTAATTATTGTGCTTTTATGTAAAGGATTCTGTATTATTATTATGGAAAGGTTAAATATTTGAAGTTAATTCTGTTACTATATTTCATGAAGTCTGGTGCATTTAATATTATTCTGTATGAAATGTTTATTTTTAACATCTTACAAGGTTGAAAACTTTTTGGAAATATGCACAGACTTGTGTATAATTGCCCAGTGGACTGAGAATTTGGATTTCTTCCCGGTTACAATATACCACCTAGGATTGGCCAGGTTAGACTTGCACTCGTCAACTCATCAACAAAAGGGGGTTTTCCTGAGGGTTTTCCACTCTTACCCCAGAGCTGGAAAGAAGGCAACCATAGTTCCCATCCCAAAAACAAAGGAGCCAGGAAAGTACACCCCATTTCTCCTCAGCTGTTCTGGGCAAGACGGCCGCCGAGAGGAGGTACACACCGAACTCCAATGGAAAATGGGAACACAACATGACGACCTCCATGGCGTTGACAAGGTGCAGGAAGCACAGGGACTAGGGATAGCCACGCTCTAAAGTACAATTAGGCACTATTTCAGGAAACCTCTGGAAAACAGAACAGCCAGATTCAAGGTCACATATTATAGAACATGCCACTAGAAAATGGAACACCACAGGGTGGGGTCCTTAGTCCAGCCTTTTTCAAACATAACAATGTCATGTATCTTCAACATACATCCTCTCAGAGGGGTGGCAGATATCTATGCAGGACGATCTTGCAATCATCTACTGGAACCACACCGTCTAAGTAGAGGACCAGCACTGTCTGGAACTGTATCTGAGGATGTGTTGTCTGACAGTACTAAAGATCTCTGCAACTAATCAAAAGCTATGGCTCTGAGAAACAATGTTTAAGACACAAAGTCTGAAAAATCCTGGGGAATGGATGGTCCAGGTCTTCCAAACCCTGGGGTAATGATTGACCGGACCCCTCCTTCATAAGGAAGTCCAGTACCTGGCCTGCCCCACCCGAACAAAAAAGAGAGCAATGACTCGGAGGCACATAGGACCCAGAGGTAAAGTACAGAAATATTCTTCTGTACATGCTGTCGGCACATTGTGGACTATGCTTCTGTCGCCCAGATTGCCCCCAAAACAAAATAAGAGAAAAATTGAAGGAGAATCCAAAATAAAGCTGCTGGAGCATACGGGTGCCTCATAGGTGGACAAAAGTCCTTCAACTCTCATGGAGGCAAACCTTTCCCCTGACTCACGAGTTGATCTAATGGCATCACAATTCTTTCAATGGTCATCAGGCTGAGGCAAAAAAAAAAAAAAAAAAAAAAATACTCAGCGCCTAGAAATAGAACAAGATCAGAACTCTTTACATATGTTACGCTATCAGCTCAAAGAACAACTATTTGCTAAAGGCAAGGACTCCTCTCACCCCGACTTTAACCCCAATCGCCACGTTGGCAAGAATACATGCCATGCCCACTGTGAACACAGGTTTATTATTGTATTCGCACATAAGAGGCTCTACAAGTGCTAGTCATCAAGGGTCAACTTATAGGTCCTACCTTTCGCACCTGTTTACCTTTTCCTTGACTTTTGGAAAGGATCTTTGCATTATTTTCACTGTCTTAAATATTAACAAGGTTTAATAATACTTTAATAATCTATAACATTAATAACAATATACAGTATTGATATCCAATGTATAAAGGAAAAAACGCATTATTCCCGCCAATTCAAGGAATGGGGGAAAATCAAGATCAGTAGTATGGCCTAATTATAGACTCCTTGGAGGTGAGCACATTGTGGAGCCACTGTATGTAACGAAATTCACAAAACGTACAAGGGACCCTGAACATAAATCCGGGGGATGGAGTAATGAAGCCCTGCCGTGGGCCACAAACCTTGATCGAGTCTCTGTGATGAGCTTGTTAAGAGAAAGATATTCAGCCCCAGGGGCATTGTAGCCATCAACCTCCGGTAGTAGGAACCTACTTTCACAGATGGGATTAGCGATCCTTAAACCACACTACAGGCACCGGCTTTGTAGCAAGGGAGAACACACAATCCATGAAGGGTAACAGAAAATGTCTCCTCGCTACAGCAGGAGGCAAGTTGCGAGTCATTGAGGAAACTCGTCAGGCCCAAGAGTCCCTGAGGGAAGGACACGGTGGGTCATACATAAGACTCCAGGACAGCATTGACTGTCTCACACAGCTCACCCAAAAGCATCTACCTCCTGGCCACTGTGTTTACCATAGCGCAGAAGCATTCGTGGTCAGGTAGAAGGAAAAATCATAAACTGAGTCCCAGCCACAATAAGGCCATCAGATGGAATCGGCAAGGGGTATGTCCCAATCCCATAATTATACAACAAGCTGAAAATTCTCAGGGCATAAGTGTGATACTACAGTCGGGGACTTCCTCCTGCGAGCTTCACAGCGAGAAAACGAGATCCTCCCCTCGGCCAGCTGGTACTCAGTTGCCACAAGGCTACGAGCCACTAGATCCTTAAACAACCAATAGAGGTACCCGAAGGAATTTTTCACAGAATTAGTCTAGGTTTTATGCGCGTGGCAGATCATTGAGACAATTGACCTATGCGAAAGGGGGTGCATTTATTGTGGTGGTATGCCGAAACGCCACCCTCGGTTACATTAGATACAGAGTTGTGAGCACACAATTTCTGAGCCAGGATCCCCCCACAACAGGCGCCGGGCTTGGTAAAGAGATTATGCCACATGCTTACATCATTGCGACAGGAGCGCAGCTTGGCAGCCACCGCCACTACGGTAAGCATAAAATGAGACGGCCATAAAAAGCTGACAAGGCCGGTCATATACATGGAAGGCCGGGCGAAGCGATCTTTGCTAATATCAATAAATCGGGACATAACACAACAAAGTACCGTGGCTGAAAAACGCCATCCGGAAGGTTCTTTGGCGAGAGATTAAATCACTCCCTACTATAGTAATCTCGGACATCAGTATGCCCCCACGTATTCAAACCGCCCTACAGGCAAAATATAGACTTGCAAAAACCTAAAGTCAGTAAAATAAAGTGATGATAACAATTCTTTCATTATTCAAATGCTATTTGTTGGCTTTGTAAATTTTCAGGTTAGCTTTGCAATTGCTATTGTCCGACACTGTATTATATAGATATATATATATATATATGATATATATACTATATATATATATATATATATATATATAGTGTGTGTTGTGTGGTGGGTGTGTAGTCGTGTGTCGTGTGTGTGTGTGCGTGTATGTGTATGTGTATGGTATGTGTGTGTGTCTGTGTAATATGTGTATGTGTATGTGTATGTGTATGTGTATGTGTATGGTGTGGTGTGTGTCGCGTGGTGTGTGTGTGTCGCTGGTGTTTGGTGTGTGTGTTGTGCGTGTTGCGTGTGTACACAAAACAAAACACACACACACACCCATTAACATATAAAATATAATATATATAGATTATATATTATATATCTATATTATATATATGTTATATATATATTATATATATATATATATATATAATAGTCTAATTGTAATGGAGTGAGAACAATGGCTGATATGAATTCTAATAATGATGATACTAATATTACACACTTATACTAATGAAATATGATAGAAATTGAGGATATATTGATAATAACAATAAATGATACAAAGTTTAACAACATAAGCAGCAAAGATTAATAAAGTAAAAAAATATTTATTACTTAATAAAAGAGGAAAATCCAAATGGCAATAACAATAACAATACAAATTACAATAATATTGAAAGAATTAATAATAATTATTGTTATATTATACCTATCGCCATTATCATTATTATTATAACAATGCATAAAAAAGATATAATAGTAATGATAACAGTAATAACAGAGAGGATGATGATAATGATAATAAAACATAAGTAATTTGAAAATTCTTGCTATTATGCATTTGTTCCAGCGTAAGTATCAGTCATAGAAGTAATTTGTTGTATTATCATTCTCAACATTTATCTATTTTCTGGTGTGCCTTTTAATAGCTGCCATTCATTCACCACCGTTGAGCATTACCTGTCGAAGGAGATGGCAATGAGGGTGAAGACGCTGGCGGCGATGGTCACGTTGGCAATGAAGTTGCTGATCGTGCAGTATACGGCTCCGAACGGCCAGTCGCTGCGGGAAAAAAGGAAGAGGTTATTCACTCGCCTTTGTAAATATAGTGTGTTATCGGGAGGTGTGGGGGTATAGGGATATAGAAGAAGAGAGAGTAGATAGAGAGGCGAGAAGAGAGAGAGATAGAAGAGAAGAGAGAGATAGAGTAGGAGGGAGAGATAGGGAGAGACAGAAGGAGAAGATATAGAGAGGGAGAGAGAGGGAGAACAGAAGAGAATAGAGATAGAGACAGAGAGAGTAGAGATGAGATAGAGAGAAAGAAGAGAGAGTGAGAGAGAGAGAGGTAGAGAGAGAGGGAGATAGAGAGAGAGATAGAGATAGAGAAAGAGAGATAGAGCGATAGGAATAGAGATAAGTAGAGAGGAGGTAGAGAAAGGAGACATACAGAAGAGCGAGGCGATATAGAGAGAGAGATAGAGAGAGATAAGCGATAGAGAGAGAGAATAGAGAGATGTACTGGGAGAATATGATATACATAAATAAGATAGATAGATATATATTTATATCACATAATATATATATATATAGTATATATAGCAGAGATAGATGAGATAGAGAGATAGATATAGAGAGAAGATATGTATAGATATTTTATAGACATACTATATATATAGATAGAGAGATATAGAGAGATATAGTATATAGTATTATGATATATATATATCGTCATCGTTTAACGTCTAGGTTCATGTCTGAGCCGCCGTGGTCACAGCATGATACTTAATTTAGTTTTCATGTTGTGATGCTCTTGGATGTGAGTACGTGGTAGGGCCACCAGTTCCTTCCACGGGAAGGGGAAAATTGCTGGTGGTACCCTTTTAGGTATTCTCTCTCATTTATCGGGCTTGGGACCAGAACTCGGACCTTGGGGATGGCTTCGGGCACCCAGTGGCTAGGTAGGCAATCAATGGAAGTTCCTTAGCAAGGGAACAACGCGGGCGGTCGGTGACTCGACCCCTCGAATTCAGCTGCCGTCGGACAGTCTTGAGTCCGACGCGCCTAACCATTCGGACACGCGGCCTTATATATAATATATATATATATATATATATATATATATATAATAATATATATATATATAGATATATATTATGTATATAAATATAGATACAGGAGATATATATATATATATATAGATATATATACTATAATATACGATATAGATTATATATTATAGATTATATATGTATATGGTCGTATATGAATATATATATATATATATATATATAGATAGACATTATAGATATATATATAATTATATATATATATAGATATGTATATAATATATATATATAGTAGATAAATAAGGCTCTCTCTTCTTCTCGCTCTCTCTATATAATACACAGACAGACACAGACACACACGCACGACGCAGCGCGCTACACACACACACACACACACACCACACACACACACACACACACACACACACATACACATAAACATACACATAACATACACATACACGCAAAACCACACAAACACACACCCACACATCGAGAACTTGTCTTTCCCTTTGAAAGTTGTAAAAACCAGGTGTTTACTGTCAAATATAGTAAAAAATAAATAAATAAACCAATAAAACAAATAAAAAACAAGCCTTTATTATAGTAATAATTTTCATTGTCTAGCGGGCTCAATCTACCACCATAGTCTGCCGGTACAACACTTAGTCGTCTCCCATTGATAATACGGTATATCATGGCTGGGAAACTTTTTGTGCACATAAAAAACATGTTATTTGCGCATACACATATATGTATCTAGAAGTGTGGTGGTGTACTCCATACTACACGAAAACACACACATACACGCAAATATATATGTGTTGGTTGTGTGCGCGCGCAGATATATATGTGTGTGTGTGCGCGCGCATATACAACACACACGCAATATCCAGATGGCTGGTAGTAGTTGCAAAACACAGCCG
>NC_051392.1:33228574-33243574 GCF_015228065.2 Penaeus monodon
GTGCCAGAAACCGAAACCAGTGAGATGGTGGGGGAAGGCTAAAGGATGTTGGGTCCACGCTATGGCGAAGTATAATGAGGGAGCGAGGGTGAGGTTATGGCAGTCACGAAGCGTCAGGTGACGAGGTTATTTGAAAACGGGGATGTGAAGGCTGTGGCAGGGGAGATTAAACTATTTATTTAAGAAATAAAAAAACACAACAAACCAAAAGAAAAACTACGTTAAAAAGGAACAGAACGAGAACACAAACAAAACAAAAACTAAACCAAATAAGGGATAGGGGAAGGGGAAAGATGAAAATTAAGAAGTAGGAGGTGGCTTCAAAGGATGTGGCCGAGCCCAAAAAACTGCATCCACTTCTTCGTCCCATGCCAAAAAAAAAAGATCATGGCCTAATCCCGATCTCCAGCCGGAACGAAAGATGGTGTCGAGTCTATCCAGCCAGTCGGTATGCCACTCGATGTTCAGAGGAAGCAGAGAAGCTTCCTTGTGGAGTTCAGATGTTGTAATAAATTGATCCCAAGTTTGCGCTTGTTAGTGTATACTGTTTGTGTGAATGCAAGTGGTGTTTATTTGAGGTTTGACTAGTGTTTTGTATAGATGCAGCTTCGTGTGTGGGGCCGCACTTTTAAATCGATAAAGCGAATGTAAGGTTTTTCTTGCCAAGGCGGCCTTTGAACTTTTATGTAGGTATCAAAGGTTAAACCATGGATGATACAAATGGATCTGATTTCGATAGGTGCTTGTAGTCTGTCGAAGGTGTTGAGGTAAATGTCGTAAGGAGGAAGTTTTCGTGGTCTTACAAAGAAAACTTTTGTTTTTGTCGCGTTAGTCTTGATACGCTATTTATGCTCCCATCTCGAGACGGTGTCGAGTTCGACATAAATGCGCTGAACGATACCTGCAAGCGAACTGTGTCGAGCTAAGTGCGTACACTCGTCAGCTTAGAGGATGGTGAGTGAGTCTGTGTGTGGGGGTCTGGAAGGTCGTTTGTATATAGTGTATAAACTGTTGGGCTGGGTATGCTGCCCTGAGGTACTCCAGCGTGCATTGAAATGGTGCCTGAAACTTTGTTTAGAAATCTTATTTTTAACCCGCAGTTATCAAGAAAACTGCAGAGTAATTTTTAAATTAAAGGTGGAAAATTAAATTTAGTGCACAGCTTGTACTTCAGGCCAGCATGCTAGACCGTGTCGAAGGCTCGCTCAACATCTTTGGTGACAAGAACAGTCTTTAGTCGTCGGTCTTTGTTGTTGTTTGTGCAATTTGGGATGATGATGAGTGCGTCCTGCGTCGAGCAATGCGAGCGAAAGCCGAATTGTTTGTGTGAGAGAAGATTAGGTCTTCGAGATACCACCTTAGTCGAGTGTTTATGATTTTTTTCGAAAATCTTACCTAAGGTCTCGAGTAGACTAATAGGGCGGTAACTCTTGGGGTCAGTCAGGTCTTTTTGTGGCTTAGGAATGAGGGTCACTAAAGCAGTTCTAAATGGAGAGGGAAAATAGCCGGTGGCGAGAGAGGCGTTGTAAAGGTGAGTCAAAGCTTGTATAAAGTTGTCAGGAAGGTGAATAAGAGCGTTGGGTCCGATCTGTGAGGAGCCTGGAGCCTTACGAGGAAACCTCTTTATTTTTCCTTTTTTTTCTCACACGAGATGGGGCCTGTGAGTTCGCTGCCGTCCAGCCTATCCAGTCGGATAATTGGCTCTGGGTTAGTTTCTACCCTGTTCTCTTGACTCCAGGTATCAGTTTCTTGAATTCTGTGAGTGAACAGGGGATGAGGAGGGTGAGTGTAGAAAACTTTGGCCCAGTGTTCTTCAAAAATTTTAATAACATCCACGGGATCTGAGACTTTTACGTTATTGCGAATGAAGTGGGAGAAGGGGGGGAAGTTACTACCTTTAAGTTGTTTATTTTTTTACAAAATTCTCGTGGATTGCGAACTCTGTTGCATTCTACTTTTTTAACTAAATTTGTCCAATATTTTTGTCAATCGTTATCAAGACTATCGAAGACGTGTCTTCTTAGAATAGATAAGTCCCATCTAACATGGTTTAATCTGTTAAAATTTTGAATAAAACGACTTCGGAAACAGGTTAGGAGACGTTTTGTCCTTTCAGATGGGATATGCATGTTTTATACTGAGACCTGGGGATGGTGCTCAGGATAGTTGAGGCGATGCAGGCGAAGATGTAATTCTAATGCCTCTCTATTGGTGATGTGGAAATTTTAATTTTGATGGGTATGTGGTCTGAACAACGTTCGGACCAGGTTGTAGGTGTGTGTGATAGGCAAGTGCTGCCCTGTTCCCGAAAACGAGACCAGGGCGGCCCTTTCCTCTATTTGTGTATGAGGTGAAGAAGTCGGGTCCTATGTAGTGGAGTCTTTTGGTTTCAAAGGTAGGAAAGATTTGCCTACCAGTATTGGTTTCAAAGGTAGGAAAGATTTGCCTACCAGTAGTGCTGTTGTGTAGTGTCGTGTGGGCAGTGTTGATATCTCCGGCAAAGAAGACTGGGAGGTGTATATATAATTAAATAATTTGTTAAAGTCTGCAAGAGGTAAATTAGTCCTTGGTTTTATATAGGCAGTGGAAAGGATAATGGGGCCCTGTGGGGTGAATAATCTGACTGCCATGAAGTCAGGGTGGTTGAATGAGAGGGTGAGAAACTCGGTAGATTTTATGAGGACACAGGACCCCATTTGCAATCCGTCCCCTGATTGCCTGGATGTGTAACCATAGTGCCGAATTCTATAGCCATTGGTGATGGATACAGAGTTCAGTAGGACCACATCCAGACGTTCTTGTTCTAGAAAGTCGTAAAAAATGTTACGGATCGAAAAAAAGACCTTACATTTGCCTGAACGATCGTTCGCATGCCACTCAGGGTAGACCCATTTTACCTGGGTTGACCTTGCGTGGCGTCACCTGATCCCGGTAGCGGTTCCGTGATCAAGCCTCGATCATCGGTTCTCCAAGGTCAGGGAGAGAGTCCTGCGAGCAGGTCACAGGGCGGATGTCCTGGGAATCGGCGGACCAATTCCCAATACTCCCGCGCTGTCCCAAGCGCCCCCTAGAAGGGAGCACGGCAACGGCTCCCTCCAAGGGGAGAGGGAGCTCTTCCCCGGCTTCGGGAACGACTTCGACGTCGATCTCGGAGCCGCTACTCTCGTCGTCAAGGATGGTGTCATCCATACGATGACGACGAGGCTGCAGGACTGGGGGGTCCTTTTTGTCTGTTTTGGCGTGCTTGTTATGTGGTGAGATCTGTTTGCATTTGTGTTTGGTGTGTTTTGTAGTGTTAAGCGTTTGTACAGTTTCTGTTGGATTTCGTTGTGGTGCTGGTCGCAAAATGAGGTGTCTTTGTGTGGAGCAATGAGGCTCTGGGTCAGTGTTTGTCACCTCAGTTACTGTGGTTTGTGATGTTGTGGCGTACTCAGGAATGTATAGATTGTCGTCTTCGAAGATCTCCTCTGGGACAACAATGCTGGGGAAACCGTTTTTCTGTAGCATGATAGGGACATTGTTTGCGAATATCTTGGCGTTGTATTTTGCAGCAATGAGAGCTACGTGTAGGATGGCTTGTATTTTTGGGTTTGTGTTAGGAGTAAAAGTGTTGTTGAATTGGAGAGGTGGAGGCAGAGTTGTCCTGGAGGTAGATGCAGGTCGTCTGGGTGTGCTAGTCTGGGCAGGTTGTGTAGCAGCTGTTGTGGCTTATGAAGGAGCAGTGTTTTTGTTATCCCTAATCTGATTCTGTTTTGCTTTGAGTATTTCTTTTCGTATGGAGCAGGATCCGCTAACGGCAACGTGCGACCCCTCACAGTTGCAGCATTTGATGGTCTTCTTGCATTTGGCAAAGAAGTGGCCTTCGCCACCAGAATGAGAGCATCTCTGTGGGTGTGTGCATATGTGTTTATTGTGTTCGTAACAATAGCATTTTAAGCATTGTATGTTGGGATCGATGTATTAAACATCATGATCCCATGTGACAGAAGTTTCTGGGCTTCCTCTGGGGCAGAGACACGAATCATGAGGATTCGTGACTTGGGAGGCCTATAAACATCAAGGACAGTGGCACCATTTTTGGCGGATACTTCATGACTCATAGACTCGCACGATCGTGGGAGGATCGTCCTGTCGATCTTTTTAGCCACGACCGTGCATTTAGCTTTTGTTTCGGGAGAGGAGCCGGGAGTAAAAGCTTGATCTTTTAGTTTCCTTTGGCCTTTGGACGAAAGAAATGGGGTCAATTGTTCAGGTTTGGCAACTGTCACTTTGAAGCCATCGTGAGTCTTAAAGAGGTGGGTGACTGCCACCTCAGTGAGGGTGAAGATCTCCTGGAGAGCCACCTCACAAGAGATGGGCTCTCCAGCATATGACAGTTTTATGACATGTCCCATGGTCATGCCATAGCGTGGGTGATTTGAAGGTCAAGGTCCCGTCTAGCAGGTGCTAATACCGACAGAACGGGGTAAGGTGGCTGAAGGCGTCGAAAAGGTGGGCTCCTACCTGCCTATTCATTTCCTATGCGAATTTTCTAAATGGCAGTCATGAGAAGGTCTGCCAGACCAGTCCTTAACAAAGAGTGGCAACTCGCAACGCACCTTAAGGCAGGCACGTGGGTAGACGTGGGTAGACGTGGGTAGACGTGGGTAGACGTGGGTAGACGTGGGTAGACCTGTACCTCCCGCAGGGAGGTACAGGTCTACCCACGTCCCAGCACGAGCTTGAAGAATGGGTATGTAAGGTGTGTGCAACACAGCCAGGGTATCACGCAAGAGCCAAGGTCGAGCTTGCTGTGGAGGAGTCAAATCGCTCTTTCTAAGCCACCACAACAAAAAACCTTGGGACCTAGAATTCCTGAGAGCCCTTGTTGTGTCCCCTGGATACAGCGTATTTATATTAGACTAACGCTGAGTGAGAATGCCGCCTGTCTTGCCAAAATACTGCTTATCACAGGCACAACATACAGCAAAGGTACCCACCATCGAGGTGCAGGGAGGGCTAGTGTGTAACAGGTTGCAATGGATAGTATTCACCTGGTGAAAGATAAGCCAGTTGAGAGGATGAAGAGGGTGACAGAGAAAGTAGATCTCCTTAGTGTAGGGCAAGTTTAGGACGGGCAGCTGAGGATTCTCTTTAGGAGAGGAGTCATGGTAGAAGGTATGGCGCGTCCTGGATAACGCAACATTGAAAACATGTTGAGGGTAGTCCAGTTTGCAGAACAAACGACGAAGGACACCAATCTCTTCATCCAGGTTCTGGGGGTTACAGATTCAGCGGGCACTGAGAAACATCGAGGTAGCAACACCTCTCTTCACATGGAGTGGATAGTACGAGAAGAAATGTATGTACATACTACACTGTGCATGGGTTCCTGTATATAGAGAAGGAGAAGTGGTGTAGTAGCACGGCGCTCGACAGGGCGCAGCGGGTGGTGCCAAGCCAGATAATGCCAAGAGAGCTACTATGACCTTTCGGTCTCAAGGCTTTTGCATGGGTGGATTAAAGAGATGTACCGCACCCGGCCCACAACAAATTCGACCTTGGCTCTTACGCGTTATCGGGCGGCTTCACGTCCACCCTTGTTTGCTGCCGCGATGCTAATTGCTTGCATATAGCTTCGTGCCCTCTAGCCTACTCTTTCCTATACGAATTTTCGGCATTAGGATAACTCTGCGCGCACCTTCTGGTAAATTGGACCCAATCTTCGGGTGCGTGCTCGGACGTGGGCAGACCTTTACCTCCCACAGGGGAGGGTGTGTCTGGGGGGCCTTAGTGTGCCTGCCTTATGGTGTGCATAGAGTTGCCATTCTACTTGCTAGGGAATGGTTTGGCAGACCATCTGATGACTGCCACTCTCGCTATTTTGCATAGGAATGATAGGCAGGTAGGAGCCCCTCACTTTGTCAGGCCCTCAGCTTGGTTCTGTCTAAATAGCTGCTGCTAGACAGAACACTAACTTCTCATCCCGCCACAGGAACCACCTGGAAAGATAGCTTCTTTCCCTCACTGTGTTGAAATAGCCTTTGGGTAGCTGATTCAAAGGGATGATGGAACTTACTTGAACAGGTGCAGGACCCCTCCTCTCTCACTGAGGTGAAACAGCCTTTGGGTGGCTGTTTCAGAGAGAAGAGGGATTCACTTTGAAAAGGTACAGGTCCTCTCCTCCCTCACTGAGGTGAAACAACCTTTGGGTGACTGTTTTAGAGGGAAGAGGGATTCACTTTGGAAAGGTAAAAGACCTCCATACCCTCACTGAGGTGAAACAACCTTTGGGTGATTGTCTCAGAGGGACGAAAGGAACCGCCTGGAAAAAGTGCAAGAGCTTCTTTCCCTCACTGAGGCGAAGCAACCTTTGGGTGGCTGCTTCAGAGGAATGAGCAAAAGGGTTCCAAACAATGATGTCCTGTAGATGGAAGGGCATCCACTCTGGTCTCTCCCCAGGAGTTCACAATTACCCACGTGTTTGCCGTATGTGGCATCCTTGTGCGCTGTGGAGACAGGAGTCCTGGAGGTTGAGCGATGCCATGAATGAGTATGCCCTGTGGATAGCAACACACCTCTTTGATCCTCTATTCCAGCAAGACAGGTGGCCTGATCCAGGCCCGGTCAGGTCAATCAGCTGGTCTCCTTTGGGAGGCTAGGGTCAAGCAGTCATGTTGCCATTGGTACTCACACTGGTCTGTGAGTGCCGTTACAATGGC
Source organism: Penaeus monodon (assembly GCF_015228065.2). Taxonomy (NCBI): domain Eukaryota; kingdom Metazoa; phylum Arthropoda; class Malacostraca; order Decapoda; family Penaeidae; genus Penaeus; species Penaeus monodon. The sequence goes on from NC_051392.1 coordinate 33,235,276, forward strand.
TATTGGCTGCGTATATCCACTCATCACCCCTGCACCTGTTAGAAACTGGCTGTAACACTCAGTTTCCCCTTGTTGGACTCCGTGGTGGGTGGGGGTGTGAGTGGATGAAGCACTGTCCAAATACATCGAAAATGAAACTAAAAACCCTCCATAGACAGATGCCAATGTTGACGACCCGTGCAAGGCCCAGACCACGGCATTCAAGTCATACGTGCCTCCGGGTGGCAAAAGAAAACCCCGAGCACAGGATGACTCTGTCACGCCTGCTGCTAAGATGGACAAGATAGAAAAACCATCAAAAAATGTCTGTCCATCAGATTGTCCAACAAATGGACTCTCGTGCTGGCCCCTTCAGGCCAGCACCCAAGCCAGGAAGGTCTCTGAGTTCCCCTCAGACGACCCCCCTGACTGAGTTGGGAGCACAAGCTGAACCAGCCGAATCAGCTGCTGCCCCCACGAGCAAGCCCCAAAGCCGAAAGGGCGGGCCGAAGTGTCCGAGGCCGGAGACAGACTCTGAGGGAGAGTCTGGACCCCCAAGATGTTTAGCCCAGTTCAAAGTGTCAGTCAAACCCGAATGCTTCGACAATGCCTACCAAATGGTCAGAACATTGGAGAGCCAACTCAAAATCCGGTTGTCAATCCGGATTGCAAGAGATCAGGGCATGATCGTCATGCCCAAAAATCAAGCTACCCTTAGTTTCCTGCAGGAAACGAAGGAGCTAGAAGATGGGAGGAAAGTGCTACTTGGCTTCTCGTATGATGTGGAAGTGATTACATCACACCCACAGGTCGTGGAAGCTTCCCGAATGTCGAAAGGGAAGACTCCAACCAGGCAAGTCCTGGTGACCATGAAAGGTGCCCCAACCTCTACCCATGATCTGGGTAACTAGGGCACCTGCAACCTCAGATCCACTTAGTTGTTTGAAGTGCCAAAAATACGGACACGACGAGGCTAGCTGCACAGCCAAGCCTAAATGTGGTGTCTGTAGCAAGGCAGACAACACTGAGTTGTGCCTTAAGGCATACAAAGAGGAAAAGGGGGACATAACAGCCAAATCTCCCAACTGTGCCAAGAGGCATCATGCTTGGAGCCTGGCTTTCTCTGTCAGGAAAGAGGCGGCCCTCAGGCGACAAGAGGTTGCCAAGAAGTGACCAGATTTTGTTCCTGCCCCCCCTCCCAGGCACCTATGTCTGGGGAAAGAACAAAAGCGGAAAGGCCTCCCAACCTCGTAAGAGGAATGAAGCCGCCCCCCCGAAACCGGATATCTCCGACAAACAGGAATTTCCGAAAATGAAAAAAGTACAGAATAACCAAAGGAATAAACGTTCAAAGAGCACAAAAAAAATCCTCCCCAAGAGATGACCTCCTCCTCAATGAGGAGGACATGACTCTCCTGTTGACTTCTGTAGTCACAGCAGTAGCAACAGCTTTGGGAAGGACGAGTGAAGAGGCCGAGAAGGCAGTCACGGTCGCCATGACGGTAATGACCAAGACTATCGCAGTCCTGAAGGGAAGGAAGCTGGAGAGTGCCAAACCAGCCCCATCCTCACCCTCACCCCAGGACGAGACTCCCCTCCCCACTCCTACCCAGGCCATGCCCTCACAGGCAGAGCCAAACCAGGCTGAATCTGTGCTGCCAGAGACAAAACACGCTGACCGTGTCCAGGCAAGGCCAACAAAGAAAAATGCACAGAAACAGCCTGAACAGAAGAAAGCCAAGGTACACAACGTCGGAGCTACCAAAGGCTCTCTACCCCCCAGTGGACCCAGGGATAACCTGACAGCTGAAGGAGACCCCTCAAACAATGAGGACTTCGCAATGTCAGACTCCGACACCAGTCAATCCGAATACAACGATGTCTCTGATGTAACTATCATCTAATAACATCATGGCACACAATCTAATCATTCTGCAGTGGAACATCAATGCTTTCTCCGCAAGGAATGTCATCCTCCACGCAATAGTACGATCAAGGAGCATCGACACTGTCATGCTCCAGGAGACATTAACAGTGGGACTTGTTCACTTCTCCGGGTATCATGTCTTCATGCTGCCACACACTGATGGCAAGAGAGGTTTGATCACCCTTGTCAGAGCAACAATCCACTGCTCCATAATAGCCAATACACCACACTGTGGAAACTATGTTGAATCTCTTGTTGTCAAGATTCACCTGGCCGGGGGGGTCCTGAAATTGTACATTGTGTACAGCTGGCCACACTGTAGGAGCTTAGACATCAGCCAGGTCTGTGCTTCTGCAGCACATGACCAAGTGATCATAGGGGGAGACTTCAACGCCCACCACCCCATCCTGGCTCCCTGCTGAGGACCGGATGTGGTTGACTATCACATAGCCAACATGCTTGAGACATTCCCTCACCCTGGCCACTGTGACTCTGATGGAGGGGATTGGCTGGTGTGTCGATGAGACCGTCACAAGTGACCATTACGTCACTATAACTACCCTCATGGATAGTGGCCCCGCCGAAATGCCACGACCGAATCTAAGATGGAAAACAGACAAGGCCAACTGGCAGGCGTTTCAGAACGCCTTGGCCCACTGTCTGAGAAGCAATAAACCCACACAAAGTGAAAATGTGGAATTACTTGAAGCCAGACTTGTAAATGCCATTGATCAAGCAGCCTCACTGACTATACCCAAAACTCGGCCTAGGTCCAGGAGTCACAAAGACGCCTGGTACTTTAACGACGAGATTAGGGAGGTCAACCACAGGGTAAACATGTGCCGAAAACAATTCCGAAGGCAAAGAACCCCCGACGACATAGCCTTCCTTAGGGAGGCTGTCAGGGATGCCAAGGAAACTGCCAACAGAGTCAGGCAAGAAAAGTGGCTGGAATGGTGTGAGTCCTTCGACCACCAAACCACCCTCTCAGAGCTATGGCAACAGGCCAAGCGAGCTACCAGCCGCTCAGTTGATCTCCAACTTCACTATCAGCACCCAGCCATACCTGTGAGTAGTCAGACACACAAAAAACACTCCTCAAAGAGATAAGACACCAGTAGTACAAGATAGTAGATACGCAACCATTCATCTATTATAATGGTGACACATCATGGTATTTTGCTCACTCACTTTGCTCACTCTCTGGAGGGGGAATACCTGTAGTAGCACGACCCCGCAACCTGATTTTCAGCGTAATTTTCCAGGTTGGGTCACATCAGGTCCACAGCCATGTCTGCGCTCAGTGGACATATAGCTACCCTTGTTCCCTGCGCACTTACACAGCACTCGTGTACTTAAGCTGCAGAATCCGAACTGAGATCAGCATTCCCCAATCCTCCAGCAGAACACGATGACAGCAGCAGCAACCCAAGGACTGCCCAGTCCTTAGCTTAGCTGATCTCCGACTTCACCTTTAGCACCTAGCACTTACACCCACAATAAACACCAGTAGTCCAAGATAGTAGATGATCAACCATCATCTACTATAGTGGGCAGCAGAACGATGAACTAGTGTGCTCAAGAAAGGGAGCTTGTCAACCTCTCATTCCACCTTGAAACGAATGAAAAGAGGGAGAGAGTTCAGCTGCATCAGGAAATCCGAGAACAGGGCAGAGTCATAAGGACCAAGAGCAAAGACATTGTCGTCATATCTCACCCAAACCGAAAGATGTGAGATGGAAAAGAGAAGCTCAGACTCGAAGGACCCCATGAACAGGTTAGCCTGGACAGGAGAGAGGAGAGCCCATGGCAACACCGAATGTCTGGGAGTAAAAACAACCTTTAAAGGAAAAGGAACTAGGCTCCACACACAGACGAATCAGCTGGAGAAAGACGTTGGTGGGCAGAGGGAGACGAGGATCCTCGGCGGGGAGTTTCCTCTGAACGAAAGTGAGACATCATCAAGTGGTGCCTTGGTGAACAGGGAGTCGACATCGTATCTCATCATGGTCGCCGGCGGGATACCACGGACACAGGAGATGAAGTCCTGTGAATGATGTATATTCCATCTATTCCTGCACCTTTCCCATTTTTTTAGTGTTTGTTTTCTTTCTCCAGTTTATGATTTCTTTTAAGAGGATTTAGTTTGTTTGGTAGATGTTCAGCATGTGCTAGTATTCACGCCAGGTTTTCTTTTCAAGGGGTTGGTTTAGGGTTCCTCTGCATTTTATTTTTGTTGCAATTTAGTCATGTAGTGCTCTTTGTGGTTTTGTTAAGAGAGAGCTTTTTAATGAGGTTCCAGGCATGTCTGCGGGAGTGGGTGAAATCTAGGCTTTCTATTGCCTCATTTTCTTCCTTCCCAAGTGATGCAAGAAGTTCATCAGTTGAGTCTGGGTCAAGCATGCATTCATACTCCTAGAGGAGTCTCCATTTAGTCAAGCAGGATATGCATTCTTCATGGAAACCCTTAGGGTGAACTGCTTTGCAATTTTAGTAGGAGGTGGTAGAAACGGGTCATGTTGGCACCTGTTGCAGGTATCTTGTTTCACACTTTCTGAATGGAGTGGGAGTTCTCTCAGTTTGCTTTCTGAAAGTTTTATCTGGGCTTTTGGAGCGGGTGAATTATTGGGATTGTTCTTCCAGTGGTTATCAAGATAGTCCTGATCTGGATGTTTGGAAAATCATTTAGGCTGTTGTTTCTAATTTTAGAGACAAAGACAAGATCTAGTATTCTCTGGCTCACCAAAGCAGAGTACAGCAGGTGCATGTACATATATTTGCTAGAGTTGTATCGGTTAAAACCAGGTATATAGTACCTTGTTGGGACTGATTCTGCTGTTATGTTTGTCTTCTGCAGCACTAGGTCAGGTTTGGTAGTGAACATGGATAAGTATCCACATTTGGCCGTAGACAGGCCTTCGGTATTTATTGATAAGACTTTGATGGTGTTATCAAGGGTAATTTCTTCCGTGATATGATCATTTTTCAGTAGGTCTCCTGCAGCTGCACAGCGGTCATTTTTAGCATCAGCAACGACCGAACCAGTATAATTCTTTCATACTGGTATATATTCATATATATGTTTATAAAAAAGATATGTATATGTATATATATATATATATATATATATATATATATATATATATATATATATATATATATATATATATATATATAAGAACAATTTCATCTGCTAATCTTATATAGTTTGGGTATTCATTTCCTATTGTTATACCCTTTCCATTCCATTCTAGCTGCTTGAATATTTCCTCAAGGTAAGCTGTATACAGTTTTGATGAGATGGTATGACTGTGTCTAACACCCTTTTTTAATTGGTATTCTATCGGTTTCCGTGTGGAGCTTAATGGTTGCTATCCCATCTTCGTATATATCTTCCAATGTTTTACAATATTCTTCCTCTACTCCCTGTCTTCATTTAACTTCTACTACTGTTGATCTGTGTACATACTCCTTTTCATAATCGATGAATGCCATACACATGGGTTTCCTATATTTGTTTATTTTTTCTCTTATTTGGGTGAGCCTTTGAATGTGGTCTCTTGTTGAGAATCCACTGTGGAAGCCTGTCTGTTCTCTAGGCTAGAATCCAGACTGTCAGAGATGCGAATTGTGATGACTTTTGTGGGCAATTTGTAACTGAAAGGAGGCTTATGGGTCAGTAATTTTTTGGATCCTTTCTATCCCCCTTTTTATGTATCAAAATAATTGTTGCATTTTTCCAGGCTTTCGGAGTTTTTTCGTTGGGAAGGTATTTGTTAAAGATTGGCTAGTTTCACTGCTGCAATTTCTCTTACTTGGGTGAGCGTGTGGATGTGGTTTGTTGTTAAGAATCCACTGTGGAAGCCTAGCTGTTCTCTAGGCTGGTTAGAATCCAGACTGTCAGGGATGCATACATATACGTATTGCTATATATATATATATATATATATATTATATATATATAATATATATATATATATATATATATATATATATATATATATATATAATATATATATAATATACATACGTATAGAGATATATATATATATATATATATATATATAATATATATAATATTATATTATATATATATATATATATATATATATATATATATAATATATATATATATAATATAATATATATATATATATTATATATATATATATATATATTTTATATATATAAAATATATATAAATATAAGATGGGGCTTCAAAAGGATCATGGTAAAAGTCCATAACTAAAAATTATATGAAAGGATTTTGATTTCTATGCACCTGAACATTCCTGTACCAACGCGTTATAGTGTGTTAAAAAATTAACCATTAAATGCCGGTAATAACGAAGTTGGAAGTCAGGCACCATTCAAGCAAAATCGAGGCCAGGACAAACATTAAATTCATAGTGAAACTCTGTTGAAAGAATAGGCAAAGCATTGATGCTCTGGATCAAGTTTATGGTGGCAATGCCCTAAAGAAATCAACAACCTACAAATGGATATGTCGGTTCAGAAGTAGAAGAAACGAAATTGAAGATGAGCCCGGCAGTGGTAGGCCATCAGCATCAGCTTGTGAGGAAAACATTGATGCTGTTCACGACATAATTGAAAAGGATAGATGAATATCCACTGAATCAGTAGCAGACCCCCTCAACATGTCAGTGGGTTCTGCACACACAATTCTGGTGGAGAGTTTGGGGCTAAGCAAGCTTTCGAACTCGATGGGTCCCTAGGCTGTTGTGGCCAGATCAACAGCAAACAAGGGTAAATCTTTCAATGGAAATGTTGAACAAGTGGGATGAGAACTATGAAGCTTTTCTGCAGAGAATTGTGACAGGGGATGAAACATGGCTCTTCCAGTACAGTCCTGAGGACAAATTTCAATCAAAGCAGTGGCAGCCCAGGAGTGGAAGTGGACCAGTCAAAGTAAAATCTGAGTGTTCAAGAGGAAATGTCAAGGCCACTGTCTTCTAGGATGCACAGGGGTTTTGCTGGTTGAGTTCCTCGAGAGCAAGAAAATAATTACATCTGCTTATTATGAATGCGTTCTGAGAAAATTGTCCAAAAATATCAGAAAAACGCCCTGGAAATCTGCATCAACTCAAATAATAATAATTATATTAATAAATAAAATAAAAATAATTGAAAAGTACCAATTTTCCATCGGTTGAAGATGCAAAAAGAGCTACGCTGACATGGTTCATATTACATGACCTACAGTTTTACTTAGATGGACTTAAAGAGATTATATATATATATATATATATATATATATATAATATATTATATATATAACTATATATATATATATAATGATATATACATATATAATATATATATATATATATATATATTATATATCTAGTAATATATATTCATATATGTATTACATACATATATATATATATATATATATATTATAAATATAATCTATATATATATATATTACTATTATATATTATCTATCTATATTTATATTATCTATTCTATGTATATATAATATATATATATATAATTATATATATATTATATATATATATATATATATATATATATGAATATATATATATATATATATATATATGACATACGACTCATACCCTTATATTAGATATGCCTTCGTGACATAATTTTTTCATTGTGTATTGATATTATAAATGTTATCATATATCTTATGTTATCTTATCATAGATATATTATCATCACTATTACTGTTATTAATATTATCATTATTAGCATTCTTAACATTGTTATTTATATTGCTATTATCATAAGTACTATCAATATAATCATTTACCACCATTATCATCAATTGATTAGGTAGTTTGAGCATTATTACGTGATTTTTTCTTATTATCTATACAAGCATGATGATGAGGATGGGGAATCTAATATTATTGATGAAAATGCTTATCGTAATTATAAATAATGATATGGAATACTAGCATAACTATGATCATAGATGTGATGCACAACTCTTTTGATGTCTTCTTATGTACATACAATTTTTTTTACCACACTTTTCAGAATACATAAATTGTTAAATGAATCTTTTGCTTCTGATTGGATGGGACTGCAAGCCGTAAGATTGTTGTCTTTTCACCATTGAAGATAAGAAATGCCGCCCATTTCTGCGGTCCCTCTCTACCCCCCTCATGCTTCAGTAGGGTGAATGTCTCAAGCTCAAGTTCTCATCGGACACTATGTTCTTTCAAAACCGATGTCGACGAAGAAATTGTGAACTGCATTAAGCCTAACGTAACTTATGTAATAGAGCGGAATTTAAATTTTCAGTTTATATGGATACCATCTCGTGTTATACGCAAGCACGACCACGTGGATAAATTGGCAAAGGAAGTATGCAGCAAAGATACTGTAAACATAGACCTT
>NC_051392.1:33248574-33251074 GCF_015228065.2 Penaeus monodon
ATATATATATGTATGTATGCATGTATGCATGTATGTATGTATGTATGTATGTATGTATGTATGTATGTATATCTATACACACCTATGTATGAATGAATATAGTAGAAGAGAGATGGACAGAATTGAACACCTTCACATACGTACGTGAATGTGAAAGTAGGTCAGTGACCGTGACGTAACCAGTGACCTTGTCGTAACCACAAACCACAAACCGCAACCAATGTCCACAACAACATAATCAATACCCGGAAATCATTAACATACTTTCACATGTGCATTTTATGTTCGTACATGATGCATCATAAGAGAAATAATGAAACTAATGATGTGCTACAGACGAGGATCCCCTCCAATGCAGGTGACAGGTGACATAGGCCACTGAACACCGCGTAACCGCAAAATCTTGTCGAGAGTGAAAGCAGGTTAATGACTATAGTGGTCACGAGGTAACCACTAAACCATAGCTAACGATGGCTAACACGCACACCTTATGGTTGAAATGGCGCATCATAACAGAAAGATGACCACTGAAAGTGATTAACTAATCAATATCCGTAACCGAAATCATTACTCATAGCCAGTGATGTTTAACACACGGGCAGGTGCTACAGATGACTCACCCGTTGCTCCTCCCACCCACACCGCAATATTCACCATGTTTAAACTTGTACCGAGATCGATAATTGATTCTATTACAGACGAGGGAAACCATCTCTCCTAATAACTGAAACTGTCAGAATCAATAATAAATTGGTCACACAGGTCTGCTAATGACCGATAATTACTGCTCCTCTCTCACCGTATTAGAGATAAGAATACAATTAAGTGTAAAGGATTATAAAAATTCGTCATACAATATATACCTTTATTTTCGATTGTATAAACTTGTAACTGAATGGATAATTAATCCTGCTACAGACGAGTGATCACCCCTCTTAATTCATCATAATCCATAAATGTCCCTCTAATGATGCCTAACGCCCTCACCTGAAGGATGTCTCCTCCTCTCCGAAGCAATAATAAGAATAAGAATAAGAGGAAGAAGCACACAATCAAACAAACATGCATCCAGCTGCTGACATACGCAAAGTCCGAGAACAGGGAACACCGCCTTCCCTTCCTACTACCCCCGATCCACATTCCCTCATATCCCGATAGGAAGCAATAACGGTAGAGGAAGAAGACGCAAACAAACAAATAGCACAAAAGACCGATGGACGTACTAGTTCACCCCATTCCCTTCCCCTCCCCCTCACACCATAATATTCACCATGTTTGAATTTGTAACTGAATCGATAATTAATCCTGCTACAGACGAGTGACCGCCCCTTCTAATTCATCATAATCCATAATTGTCCCTCAAATGATGACTAACACGCTCGCCTAAAGGGTGCCTCTACTCCTCTCCAAAGCAATAATAAGAATAAGAGGAAGAAGAAGCACACAAACAAACAAAAATGCATGCAGCTGCTGACATGGGCAAAGTCCAAAGTCCGAGAACAGGGAACCCCCCATCCCCCGATCCGCATTCCCCCATATTCCCTTATGGAGCAATAATGGTAAAAGTCTTGACACGTCGGCTACGTTAAATCGCCAAAACATCACAATATTAAGAATTAATTGCAATCAAAAGGATTATAAAATTCGTTGCTGTACTCAATATGTCTTAAGGTCTTCATATATGCCTTTAGTACAAACAAACAGACACAAATACAAATCATATCGCCCCCGAGTTACATATAACGAGGATGATAATATGATCATTTCTTCTTGCTCACTCTCGTCATGAGGTGTAACCAACCAAGAAAAGGAAATCCATTTTAACCCTTACTAAGATTGACAATGTTCGCATTACGTAAATATAAGACAAAAAGTATATGCATATGACACTATCCATTTCTCACTCCATATGCATATATATATAAAAAGATACTTGCAAAGACTATAATCAATATCATTACAAATGTTTACAAATGCATAATATAACAAAGATGCAACTCTAATAAGAATATCTCAACAGAAATATCTTAACTTAACGATTGATAAACTTGCGAACTCCTCTCTTCTTTTAACATGTTATTCTAGTCGTTCTTACATCCCAAAGGCATCACCATAATAAAAATACAATTCAGTGAAAAGGATCATGAAACTCTTGTTGTACCCAATATGGTTTTAATATGGCTTTCAAGCTTACACAAACACGCGTCCTAACAGGTGATAACACAAATAAGATAAAAAATAACAGGCTTATATTTTTTCGTGTAAATGTAAATGCGATAACTACCACTACGCACGTTTGAAAATTGCAGGCTTATACAACAGGTTAATCATAATATAACAGGTGCAACCCTAATAAGAATAACAGAAATTTCTTAACTTCGCGGGACGATTGATAAGCTATCTTACATCCCAAAGGCATCTTTCTAATAAAAATGCAATTTACTCAAAAGGATCATGAATCTCTTGTTGTACTCAATACGCCTTTATTATGACTTTCAGA
>NC_051392.1:33256074-33261074 GCF_015228065.2 Penaeus monodon
AAGGTTTCTTTAGAGGGAAAATTGTAAGTATCTCCTTTTCTTTATACGAATGCCCTGAGGTATTTCCCGAGCTGTTGTGCTTGAGTGAGAAAAAGGGGCGTGTCTTTCCTCCAACACCTGGCATGGGACACGGTGCTCTCCTGTATACTCGTAAGTCGCTAGCAAGGCAATATTCACTATGCGGAAGTGCAAACAGGGCAGTATTATTCTTAATAATCATATCTGTAATCTCTTTCCAGCCTTCTTCTTCTTTTGGCACAAAATCCATCTCCCATACTGGAGCCCAAACAGAAATATTTTAACCTAGAAAATGAAGAGGAAGTGGCAAGTTGGTTCTGAACGCCACTAAAGAAATAAATGGAAGAACAGAACCAAAAAAATTAAGACTATTTTTGTGGTGTGAAACCATGTATATTGAATATATGAGCCACCTTTTAATATCTATTCTGAAGACAATATGAGAGGTGCTATAGAAAAGTGTTTAAAGGATGGTGGTGATACAAAATATCCAACATCTAAGATACGCGGTGATATCGTTTTAATTGCCAGCAGATCATTGAATACAACATAATACTAGATAAAGTTAGAGGAAGAAAGCGAAAAGGCGGTTGTTTCTGAATGCCAAGGAAAAAGAAAAAACTAAGATCATGAAGTTTCGAAGATAAACCGGCATGAAGATGATGAACAGTTATAGTCAGTGGAATATTGGTTGGGGAAAATGTGAAGAGTTCACTTATCTGGAGCTGTTTTTGTTTTACCTACTCCATATGATGATTTCACGGAAGGAAAAAAGAAGAATTACCATTGCCAAAAAGGCCACAGTTGCTCTCAATAACATCTGGGGGAAAAACCGAAGCATCCTTACGGACAAAAGCTGAGGTTATGAACTCATTAAGTTTTCCCAATTGGGTCATATGGTTCTGAGTGTGGGGCTGAAAAGAAGGATTAGACAAGAAAAGTTCAATAGTTTTGAAATGTGGGTACAGACGAGAGTACTACGTATTAACTGGACTAGAAAGAAAACGAATGATGAAGTGCTGAGAAAATAAATTGAAAAGATCGGCTGTGGACATCTTGAACAAAAGGAAACTAAAGTTTACTGGTCAGTGATGAGAAGTAAAAGTATTGAGAAAAAACGTTTGCTGACAGGGATGGTGATAGGAAACAGAAGAAGAGGGCAAAACCGAAAAAGACAAGACTGAGCGAACAACATCAAAGATATTTGCGGGCTGTTCGATAGGTACAAGTGGAAAGAAAAGCGCAAGAGATCGAGTTGAGTTGGCGAGGATGGTGGATGGAGAGGTCCACGGCGCTCAAAAACATGAGCATACCGTATTGCATGATATATAGTATATATATATAGATATATATATTATGGTGTGTGTGTGTGTGTGTGTCGTGTGTGTGTGTGTGTGTGTGTGTGTGTGTGGGTGTCATAAATTTATGCAATTATAATGCATGGGCTCATATAATGGAGTGCGTATATGTTCGCCCCCCCTCCCCCACTGAGCTGAGTGTGTTAGTTCAAAGTAATGAAACGAGTGTGGGTGTTTTGTATTTATACACGGAAGGAAATGCCGAGGTGTATGCGTGTGGTGTAGTGTCCACGCGGTTCTGTGTATGCAAGAGTAGCAAGTATACGTAGTAGATTGTATAATGTGGCGTGTACGTGGGATATATTCATCTTTGGTGTGTATGTATATGGCATGTATGTATGTGTGTATGAGTGTGTAGGTAAGTTACTATATACGGATATAAGTAGGTTTTGAGTGTAGTGTATATATGCATGATATTATATAAGTGTATGTTTTGGTACTGGGTGTATATGGTATGCGCAGCGCATTTGTATATGGTATGTGCATTGTGCGTATGTTTATATGTATATGTGTGGATAAAAATGTATGTAATGGTATGTAATATATCGCTGTGTTTAAAATGTGTATGTGCATGTATGTGTATGTATACATTTATATGGTATATAGCATTTACAGGTATATACATACATTGGGCGTGCACTTAATGTGTGCTCATAAACGTCTGGTGCGCATATACGTGTGGCCGATATTGCTTATTGATGTGTATGTATAGTCATAAGTAAGTGACAGGATGTATGCGCAGGTGTGTGTTCGAATACAGTGAGGGTGCGTATACACATATGTATGCGCATGCTGACTGGATGTGCGAATATGTCTATACAGAGGTTAATACTTGTAGTAGTTGGTTAGAATATAGGAGTGGAGTATGCATATCTATGAATGGGAGCATCTGTAAAAAGGTGTATGCTTGCGTGTGCAGGTGCAAGAAAAATTAACATATGCGTAGAGTACTTGAGGGCATTGCAGGTGAAAACAACTGTATCTTGCACTGGCGTTACATGCGCACATAAATAAAAATCAGGTTATAGAATATAATCACACATTTATACCATCAGATAGTTAAAGCCCATGCTCACGCGGAAGATACCCGGAGTAAGTGAGCAAAGGCCGTGCGTGGTTTCACATAAGTCCACACTAGACACGGTCAACCCTGTGGAGGGGCTTATCAGGGGCCATCCCGGCTAAACTTAATCCCCTTTCCACCAAGATAAACTTAAGCCAGTAGTGGGAGGTAACTCGGCTGCCTACCTCTCAATAAAAAAAAGGAACCTGCACAATCAAGAGCACACAGCAACGGCCATCATTCCCCAGGAGGAAGCGAAAGAGACCCTGGTTACGGCGGCGTATCAGGATCGTTCCAGAGCAGAGGGTTCTAAGAAATCCCCGAGTCAACAAACCAGGCCGCCCCACCGTTGGATGAACCTTGTACATAAAAAGAAGGCACAATGAGAACGAATCCGAACCTTACTAGCATTATTGAGGAACTCTCTTCATCAAATGGGATATTGTTAGACTCTGTGAGGTTATGAAGGCAAGGCGAAGAGCAGAGATACTAAATGCATGGACACTTTGCTTGTGGGAGAGGTAAATCCAGGGTAGAAAGCAGGAATTAGGGATAGGGTTCTTAATTCACAAAAAGTTTAAGAAAAGAATATCGTTGGAATTTTTTTTCTATAGTATAAGCGAAGGAGTGGTTCAGTAACAATTAAAAAACTAAAACAATAGGTACAACTAAAAGATTGTTAAAGTCTATGCTCAAAACCTGCAGCCACAGTCATGGAAGAAATGAAGCATGTTCATTTAGTTCACGCGAGAGAGTAAAAATCCATTTTTCACATTAATATGCAAAATATGTAAAAAAGACAGTAGGAGAAAACCTAATAGGGGAATCACGGAATAGGTATACTAAGAATGAGAGGGGGAACAAATACTAGTTGATTCTGCGGAAGGCGCGAATCACTCAAAATCGTCGAATATACATTTTTTGAAACAAGTCTGAGGCAGTAAATGGACATGGAAGTCGCCATCTGACACAAAAACGAAACTAATTCTAGTTTGCCCAATTAGGCACGCATATAGTAAAAAAAAGATATTAATAAAGTAAATGTTGGCAGCGACCATAAAAGTCAGAGGGCCAAATTAAATTACACCTAGAAGGGATAAGGGAAGGTAAAATCACACGAAAACCGCAGCCAAATTTAGCGAAAAACTTGAGGACCAGAGCGACAGAATTTAACCTAACATTCAAAACAGTATATTCACTTTCTCAGCGCCGAAGATTCAACCTTGGCGAAATCAAACAAAACAGTTTCGAGACTAACAAAGAAGCTGCACTAGAAGTAGGCGATAAGAACGTCAAGCAGTAGAAACGTTATAGAGTTATTGAAAAAATCGTCAACAGGGCAAAGTTAGAATAGCCGAAACTAACAAAGACTATAAATAAAAATAATAGGGAAGATATACGGGAAATTCAAAAACTCAAATAATAAATGAAAAAAAAGTCGATCTCAGTACTAGCATGAAAAACAGTAGAAGGAGATTGGAAAAGGTAGAAGTCAATTGGATGAATAAGAAATCCAGCTGGAGAAGTGACATATAATAAGAATGAAATCATAAGATATGTGGAGGGACTTTACAGGGATCTTATACATATCCAAATAACAAGCCACTGGATAGAAGAGGAATGCGGTGGTAAACTAGAGACGTACCTAGCATCAAAACAGAAGAAATGAAAAAGAGCGCTTAAAGGCATGAAGAGAGGGAAACACCGGGGAAGATGGAATAGTATAGACCTTTAAAATAGATGCAGGAGATCTAGCAGCAGTGAAAACTAGCCAATCTTTTAACAATTGTCTTTATGGAAACGGGGGAAAACAACTCCAAAGCCTGGAAAACGCAAACAGTTATTTTGATACATAAAAAGGGGACAGAAATGATCCTTAAAAAAACTACGACCATAAGCCTCCTTTCAAGTTACTTACAAAACTATTAAAAAAGTCATCCACAACTCGCATATCTGACAGTCTGGATTTCTAATCAGCTTAGAGAACAAGCCACATGCTCACACATAAAGGAAAAAAATGATATGAATATAGAAAACCTATGCGTATGACATTCATCGATTTACGAAAAGGCATTTTAACTATGTAGAGATAACAGCAGTACTGGAAAGCTACCCGAAGGGACAGGCAGAGTAGAGGAGTATATTGTAAACATACTGGAAGCTATATAAAAGATGGCGACAGCAACCATCAAGCTTCCACAAGAAACCGACAAAATACAATTAAAAACAGGGTTAGGACCGGCGGTACAGCTCACTAAAACTATTACAGATGTTTGAGGAATATTCAAAAAAGGTAAAAGTGGTGAATGGAAAGGGTATCAAAATAGGAGAGAAGAATACCTTAAACAATCTAAGATTACAGATGATTTTGTTCCTCTTCAGTGAATCGCAAATGAAATGCAGCTAGTAATAAATGATCCTGATAGAGAAAGTCTGAAAATCGGACTTAGGATGAAAAGAAAAAGACTAAAATGATGTTTTAAAACTTAGAGTTCACTTCGAACAAGATCTATGTACAAAGCGAAAGCTAGAGGTAGTGGGACAAAGTAATTTATACATAG
>NC_051392.1:33266074-33268455 GCF_015228065.2 Penaeus monodon
ATATAGATATGTATGTATATATAAGGGCTGTAATATAAGAGAGAGATGATGTAGGAGATAGATATATAGAGTAGAAACTAAATATATATAACTCGAATATATAGTATAGTGACAGTAAGAGATATATAGAGTTTTTATATGGTTGGAGGCATATATATGGTAAAGCTATAAATATACGATAGATTAGACGAGATATAGAGATATAAGATATACTAGAAGATATATAGACAATATAGAGTAGAGATGTATGATAGAGAGAGTATAGCAGAGAAGAGATGATAGTGAGTAGAGCAAGATAGAGTAGGAATGAAATAGATAGAGACTAGAGATATAAATTATATAGAATCAAGTAGAGTCAAACGAGATTAGAGATAGTCGAGAGAGAGAGATATAGGTATATATATATATAGAGATAGATATATAAGTGGGGTTGAGGTGTCGTGTGTGTGTGGGTGTGTTGTTTCTAAATATATAGATGATAATAGATATACAGTTATATAGAGAGATAATAGAGTATATATAGATTATAGTCAAGATATTATAAATATATAGAATACTAGTAAATATAGAAAATAGAGATAAAGATATCATATATATCGTTAAATGAATGAGATATACTAAATCTAAGATATACTAGTATATTAAATATATATATGATATATTATTACCGATATATATTATTAATATATATTATGTCTTAAAATGTCCTGATGAAGCAGTAAATGCGAAAAGGCCTGTCAGGCATATTGTGTGTTGTTTTCTTGTATTTCCCTTCGTTGTTCTATGTAATTTGTTCGACATGAATTCCACACGCGTTTTTGCTTTAAAACAATGGCGAGGAACAGGAATACATCATACGACGGAAGCTCCAAAGCATCAGGAACCGCATGAGGTTCCTGAAGGAGTGCGTGAAGGAGCAGGTTCTCCCTCGTAGCGCACCCCCCCCCCCCATCTCAAAGGTAAGCCTCACCCATTTCCTAACAGTGCTAAGTGTTACCTAAAGGAAGGGATTAGTGAGTGCATTGATGAGATGGTGACGCTGAGGAGCCGCCTTCCGGGGGTCCCCCTTTCCCCCATAGACTCGTCCTCGAACTTGGGAAAGAGGACGAACTACAGAAGGCGAGACACAAGAGATTGTTAGAGGATGCTTGTACTAGTATCAGGTGGTTAGAAGTGGTGCGTGATGACTTGATAGTGTGCCACACGGTTAGCTAAGAAGCTTGCAGCACCTCTCTCGAGCGCCATAAACTCCATCAGCGGTTGTCATCTATCAGTCATCACCTATATGATGGCCAAACTGCAAAACGTCGGGGTGAGATGCAAAAAGCTTCGACGTCGAGTCGCTCTTCACCAACGTACCGATTGACGGGGCCATCGAAGCTACAAAAAGAACGCTGACTGGAAAGACGAGGATGAACTACCGCTGCCGAGAGATGATTATGTCGCATTCATCCGGCCCTGCGTGGAGTTTGGCTCGTTCGAATTCCGAGGACGTGAGCAAATTCAAGGACTTGCGATGGGCTCACCTCATTCAGTTGTCCTTGCCCAGCTGTTTATGGAAACCCTCGAGGCTGACCACTACCGGAACATCGTGGGGAATAATGTAGTCTGGCCTCACTATGTAGATGACATCCTTGCTGTAGTACCGACCAGGACAAACCTTCAAGAACTCTTCCACAGACTATAAGTAGATGCATAAGGGACAGAACGACTCCACTCACGTACGTACATGAGGGTGTAAACAGGAAGTAGGTTAATGAAAACCGGAAACCGCAATCGATTTACGTAAAACAATGACCGTAACCGCAAGTGATTAACGTAACCAATGACCGTAACCGGAATCATTAATCATAGTTAATGATGTTTAGCATGCACACCAGACTACCTTACGGTCGTTCATGGCGCATCATAGCAGAAAGTAGGAATAATTAAAGTGATTATCATAATCAATGATCGTAACTGGAAATCATTAACCGACTCTAATGATATCTGTCCCGTCCCTCCTCTCCAATACAGGCGACTGGACAGAACACCTCACCTTACGCATCACAACAGGTTAATGACTGCGGAAAGTGATTAACGCAATCAATGACCGTAACCAGAATCATTATCAATGACCGTAACCAAAATCATTAGCACACCCCCTGGAGGACTCCCCTCCCCATCTCTCTGAAACCATATGCCAGGTACCACAGATGATCCCTCCCCCACCTCTTACCCATCCCACCACCACCACCCTCTCCATACCCTCCCACCCCGCCCGCAATTCATCATGTTTAAACTTGTACCTTACGATAATTAACCCAGTTACACACACGAGTGATCACCCTCCTAATGAAAGAGGCAATCATATCCACCCGTGCACCGCAACCACTGTTAAT
>NC_051392.1:33276055-33283555 GCF_015228065.2 Penaeus monodon
GCCTCCGCAAAATCAACTAGTATTTGTCCCCTCTCATTCTTAGTACCTATTCCGTGATTCCCTATTACGGTTTCTCCTACTGTCTTTTTACCTATTTTGCATTATTAATGTGAAATGGATTTTTACTCTCTCGCTGACTAAATGAACATCTTCATTTCTTCATGACTGTGGCTGCAGGTTTGAGCATAGACTTTAACAATCTTTAAGTTGTACCTATTGTTTAGTTTTATTGTTACTGAAACCACTCTCGCTTATACTATAGAATTCCACGATATTCTTTTCTAAACGTTTGTGAATTAAGAAACCTATCCCTAATTCCTGCTTGCTACCCTGGGATTTACCTCTCCAACAAAGCACGTGTCCATCATTTAGTATCTTCTGCTCTTCGCCTTGCCTTCTAACCTCACAGAGTCCTACAATATCCCATTTGATGAAGGAGAGTTCCTCAAGTAATGCTAGTAAGTCGGATTCAGTTCTCATTGTCCTTCTTTTATATGTACAAAGGTTCATCAACGTGGGGCGGCCTGTTGTTGACCGGGGATTCTTAGAACCCTCTGCTCTGGAACGATCCTGATCGCCGCCGTAACCAGGGGCTCTTTCGCCTCCGGGGAATGATGGCCGTTGCTCTGATTGTGCAGTCCTTTTTTTATTGAGAGGTAGGCAGCCGAGTTACCTCCCACCTACTGGCTTAAGTGTATCTTGGTGGAAAGGGGATTAGTTTAGCCGGGATGCCCCTGATAAGCCCCTCCAGCAGGGTTGACCGTGTCTAGTGTGGACTTATGTGAAACCACGCACGGCCTGCTCACTACGCCAGGGTATACTCCCGTGAGCATGGGCTTAACTATCTGATGTGTATAAATGTGTGATTATATTCTATACACTGATTTTATTTATGCGCATGTACGCCCAGTGCAGATACAGTTGTTCACCTGCAAATGCCCCAAGTACCACGCATATGTTAATTTTCTTGCACATGCACACGCAAGCATACACCTTTACATATGCTCCCATGCATATGATATGCATACTCACTCCTATATTATACGCAACTACATACAAGTATTACCCATGTATAGACGTATGCGCACATCACATGCGCATACATATGTGTATACGCACCCCCATGTATTCGAACACACACCTGCGCATACATCCTGTGCACTTACTTATGACTATACATACACATACAAATATAGCAATACGCACACGTATATGCGCACATACGTTTATGAGCACACATTAGAGTGCACCCACATATATATGTATATACCTGTACATGCATATATACCCATATAAATGTATACATACACATACATGCACATACACATTTAAACACAACGTATATATATACATACACATATACATACATTTTATACACACATATACATATACATACGCACATGCACATACACATATACATGCACGCATACATATACACACGTACACACACATACACTTATATACATATACATGCATATATACACTCAAACCTACTTATATACGTATATATACTTACACTACACACTCGCACACATACATACATGCATATACATACACACAAATGAATATATACACGTATACGCACATATATACATATCTACGTAAATATTGCTACTCTTGCATACACACCGCGTGGACACGTACACACACACGCATACACCTGCGCATTTCCGTGTATACACACCCACACTCGTGCACTTACGTTTGAACAACACACTCAGCGCAGCGAACATACGCACTCCATTATAATGAGCCCATGCATTATAATGTGCATAAATTTATGCACACACACACACACACACACACACACACACACACACACACACACACACACACACATATATATATATATATATATATATATATATATCATCAATAACGGTATGCTCATGTTTGAGCAGCCGTGGACCTCTCCACCATCCTTCGCCACTCAACTCGATCTTGCGCTTTTCTTTCCACTTGTACCATCGACAGCCCGCAAATATCTTTGATGTTGTCGCTCAGTCTTGTCTTCGGTTTGCCTCTTCTTCTGTTTCCTATCACCATCCCTGTCAGCAAGTTTTTCTCAATACTTTTACTTCTCATCACATGACCAATAAACTTTAGTTTCCTTTTGTTCAAGATGTCCAACAGCCGATCTTTTCAATTTATTTATCTCAGCACTTCATCATTCGTTTTCTTTTCTGTCCAGTTAATACGTAGTACTCGTCTGTAACACCACATTTCAAAACTATTGAACTTTTCTTGTCTATCTTCTTCAGCACCCAACACTCAGAACCATATGACACAATTGGGAAAACTAATGAGTTCAATAACCTCAGCTTTGTCCGTAAGGTAATGCTTCGGTTTTTCCAGATGTTATTGAGAGCAACTGTGGCATTTTTGGCAATGGTAATTCTTCTTTTTATCTCCGGTGAATCATCATATGGATTAGTTAAAACAGCTCCAAGATAAGTGAACTCTTTCACATTTTCCACAACCACTCCACTGACTATAACATGTTCATCATCGTTCATTGCCGGTTATCTTCGAAACTTCATGATCTTAGTTTTCTTGGCATTAAGAAACAAACCAGCCTTTTCGCTTGCTTCTCTAACTTTATCTAGTAGTTGTTGTAGTTCAATGATACTGCTGGCAATTAAAACTATATCACCGGCGTATCTTAGATTTGATATTTTGTATCATCCAACATCCTTTAAAATTTTCTAGAGCACCTCTCATAATTGCTTCAGAATATATATTAAAAAGGTGCGGAGACAAAATGCAACCCTGTCGCACTCCTTGTTTGACTTCGAACCATTCTGTTAACCCATAAGTGGTTCTTACAGTTGCTTGTTGTTGGTCATACATGGCTTTATTAGTTGGATGATGTGTTTAAGTTCTTTGTTATTTGAATGACAGATCAGCTCGTTTCATAGTCTTTCAATATTTTTCTCGATCCTATATGCATCATTTCTATTTAGCAATATTTTAGGGTAAGACATACATAAATAAAATAACATCATATATTCAAAATAAATACAATGGTTTCACACACAAAAAAAAAATAGATTCTTAATTTTTTTTGGTTTCTGTTCTTCCATTTATTTCTTTAGTGGCGGTTCAGAACCAACTTGCCACTTCCTCTTCATTTTCTAGGTTAAAATATTTCTGTTTGGGCTCCAGTATGGGAGATGGATTTTGTGCCAAAAGAAGAAGAAGGCTGGAAAGAGATTACAGATATGATTATTAAGAATAATACTGCCCTGTTTGCACTTCCGCATAGTGAATATTGCCTTGCTAGCGACTTACGAGTATACAGGAGAGCACCGTGTCCCATGCCAGGTGTTGGAGGAAAGACACGCCCCTTTTTCTCACTCAAGCACAACAGCTCGGGAAATACCTCAGGGCATTCGTATAAAGAAAAGGAGATACTTACAATTTTCCCTCTAAAGAAACCTTGTACACATACTGAACATAAAAATTATTTTATAACCTTTATACATCTCGTATAAAGTGTAAACTGAGAACTTGTATTTTATATACTTGGACCAATCCACGGACAATGCCCCCTAATGAAGTTCAAAATCTCAAGATTTTAACTCCATGATTGGTCAACTATTCAGGTATAGGGCAACGACTAAGAATGTCAGCTCCTACATTTTCGCTGCCTTTTATATACTCAACAGTAAATGAGTAACACTGTAGCGCCAAAGCCCAGCGCATTAACCTACCATTACCATTTTTCATATTCTTGAGATAAACAAGAGGTTGTTGGTCTGTCTGCAAGACAAAGTCTCTTCCATACAAATATACTTTAAACTTTTAAATTGCCCAAACTATGGCAAGACATTCCTTTTCAATAGCAGCATATTTTGCTTCTCTGTCTAGTAATTTCCGACTAGCGTAACAAATAGGCATGTTAATATTGTTCACATCCTGTAGTAATACTGCTCCGAGACCAATATCAGAAGCATCAGTACGAACATAAAAAGTCTTCGAATCGTCTGGCAAACAAAGTATTGGTTTACATACCAAGGACAACTTTAGTTTGTTGAAGCATTTTACTTTCTCCTCATTCCACTGTAATCTATTACTACTATTTTTCTTGAGGAGATCATGCAAAGGAGCTGCAATACTTGCAAAATTAGGAACAAACTTGCGGTAATAACCAACAGTCCCGATGAAAGATCTTAATTGCTTCTTATTCACAGGCAAAGGCATCACCAAGATAGCATTGATTTTAGATTCGAGAGGACTAATACAATTATCTCCTAACAAAACTCCCAAATATTTGATTTTGGAAAAACCAAAGAAACACTTACTAGGGCTTGCAGTTAAACTATGCTTACGTAGACGCAGCAAAAGATCTTTCACGTCCTGTAGGTGTTCAGACCAATCATTATTATGGATTACAATATTATCAAAATAACAGTCAGTATTTTTCAATTCGGAGACCACTTTCCTCATTAGTCTTATGAAGGTTGCACAAGCGGACTTTAATCCGAAAGGCATAACTCTGAATTGCATAAGACCCCTATGAGTGGCAAACGCAGTATACATTTTTGATTCTTTCAACAAGGGTATTTGCCAATATCCTCTACAAAGATCTATTTCAGTGAAATAAATATCGTTCACAAATCTTCCGAGAGCCTCTTCAGTATTAGGCATGGGCTCAGCATCTAAGTCACTTACGTCATTTAGGGCTCTAAAATCAATACAAACTCTCCACGACCCATCACTTTTCTTCACCATCACGACGGGAGAAGAAAATGCAGATGTTGAAGGTTCAATAATGTTCATGTCTAACATCTTGTCAATCTTGGTGTTGAAATCATTAACTAGGCTGTTAGGGATGGGATATGGTTTCTTACGTACAGGTTTACTAGAGTTTATATTAATGACATGCTCTATTGTATTGGTTAGACCCGGTTTGTCAGTCAGTACATCAGTAAATTTACTTAGAATCCCTTTTAACTCACTAATTTGAATTTCAGTTAGTTCATTACCAACATTAATGTTACTAATACCATCTATGTCAAAATAAACTGGTTCACAGTTATTACCCACTTGGTTCTCTTCTTCAACTACGCATACCTGAGCAATTTCACTTTCGCTTTTGCTTTTGCCGCCGTCACGGCGGAAGTACCTTTTTAGCATGTTGATGTGAAATAGCTTTTTCATACCACGCACTTTAACAACGTAATCTACGCCATTGTCTTTGCAATGCACAACGGGGTAAGGACCAAGCCATTGCATCATCAATTTATTACTGCTAGAGGGTAACAAGACCAATACTTCATCACCTGTGTTTAACTTGCGGCATTTAGTTTTAAGATCGTAATAGCTCTTATAATTACGACCGCTAATCTCCGCTTGAGCAGCTGCTAGTTTCGCAGTCTCCTCAAGATGTGAGCGTAAATCTAAAACATACTGATAGGTAGTTTTTACGTCACTATCGATGTCAGTTTTTGTCCATAACTCGTGTAAAATTGTTAAAGGTCCACGAATTTGACGTCCATACAATAACTCAAATGGAGAAAACTTAAGACTGTCGTTCGGAATTTCTCTGTAAGCAAATAGGGCAGCAGGTATATAGCGATCCCAAGCTTTCGGGTGATCTACGCAAAGTTTCTTTATCATTGATTTTAAGACACCGTTCAGCCTTTCTACAGCACCATTACATGAAGCATGATAGGGACTAGTATATAAAGCTTTAACAGATAACATTCTGTGAATTTCACTCATGAGATCAGATTTGAATTGAGAACCGCGATCAGATAAGATCTCTCGCGGGACACCAACTCTCGAAAATATTTCTACCAAGCTTTCCGCAACGGTTATGGTATCAATGTTTTTCAGAGGTACAGCTTCGGGATATCGTGTCGCGTAGTCGATCAAAGTAAGCACATACTTGTTTCCTCTATCTGAACTAGGTGAAAAAGGTCCTACTAAATCTATAGCAACACGCGAAAATGGTTCGGAAATAATGGGGAGATTCTTCATTGGTACTTTACGTACAGTTCCCTTGGCTGAAAACTTCTGACAGATCGGGCATGATCTGCAATATCTCTTAATATGAGCGCCAGCACCGGGCCAATAGAATTTAGAAAACACCTTAAGACTCGTCTTCCGATGAGAACAATGTCCGGCAGTCAATGAATCATGAGCCAGATTTAGAACGTGAATCCTATACTTATCAGGAATAACAAGTTGCTTACTTCCAATTTCATAATCATATTTGCTCTCAAGACATACCCTGTAAATTAGTCCATTTATTATTTCAAATTTTACTGTGCGCGATTTTACTCTCACATGTTTTCCGCTTTTAATATTTTCCCTGATAGATTGAAGTGTTGGACAATTTAGCTGTTCCTCCATGATATTAACTTTATTTATATTTAGGTCTAAGAATTCTGAACAAGCTAATGAGGTAGTCTTAGCCGCTTTTGATACCGATGAGCGAGTCTGGACACTCATAGCAATGACGTCAGGAGACCCATTAACATCCTCTTTATCAGCGATTTTGTAGTCATTCCCCATGGAAACATCGCTTACCTTTGTAAGAGCTTGTGAAGCATCATCACCTGCCTCTTTGCTCTGTTCGTGCTCGAGCGAGGTAGTGGCGCACTTACCAGGCAATTTTACACCAGGAACTAGTCCGATAAGCACATCTGCAAATTTAAGGGGAGCTGCAATGGCACTAATCCACCCTGAAAAAAATTTACTTCGAATAAAACATCTGACTTTGGGGAATGAATTTGGAACCCCAAGATAATCATAGACCTTAACCATAGGCCCTAATCTAAATCTTGCTGGCACTAATTTGTCATTAACAATTACAGTCGAACACCCCGTGTCAAACATAACCTCCGCTGGTTTTTCAAACAATTTGCCTTCTGCATCAATTATACTATTTTGTGGTTTCATCTCAGACTGAAAGACAAAATTAACTTTACCCTCTGTCTTTTGTTTAAAGTTTCTAGGGTTATTAGGGCAGTTCGGACGGATATGACCAGGCTTTCCACATCCATGGCATTTAATGTCATCAACATTTGGTGAACTCTGTTTTTGCATTGACCTTGAAGGCTTGCTTCCGCGATATGCGTGAGCACTACGATATCTATCTGCTGCTTCCGCCATCTCTGTTGCGCTTTCACACCCCCTTTCTTTCAAGAACACCCGTAAATCAGAACTGCAATTTGTCAGTAACTGTTCCCTGACAAGGAAATCAAACAGGCGAGCATAATCTTTCTCAACTTTACTCATGGATAGCCACCGATCGAGATACTGCTCCATCTTAACTACTAATTATAAATATGATTCATTATCTTTACATTTACTTTCTTTGAATTTTCTTCTATATGAATCTGCATCAACAGCAAATGCTCTAAGGAGGGTTTCCTTTAAATGCTCATAATTTCGTAGCGTTTCATTAGGCAAAGAAATATACACCTTAAGTGCTTGACCGCGCAATGATGTACCTAGGTACACATGGTAGTCCTCATGCTTCCACCCATG
>NC_051392.1:33298555-33311055 GCF_015228065.2 Penaeus monodon
AATTATTTTTTTTTTATTTTTAATATAATTTATTATTATTTGAGTTGATGCAGATTCCAGGGCGTTTTTCTGATATTTTTGGACAATTTTCTCAGAAGGGCCATTAATAATAAGCAGATGTAATTATTTTTTTGCTCTCGAGGAACTCAACAGCAAAACCCCTGTGCATCCTAGAAGACAGTGGCCTGACATTTCCTCTTGAACACTCAGATTTTACTTGACTGGTCCATTTTCCACTCCTGGGCTCCCATGCTTTGATTGAAATTTGTCCTCAGGACGTACTGGAAGAGCCATGTTCATCCCCTGTCACAATTCTCTGCAGAAAAGCTTCATAGTTCTCAATCCCCCTTGTTCAACCTTTCCATTGAAAGATTTACCCTTGTTTGCTGTTGATCTGGCCAAACAGCCTAGGGACCCATCGAGTTCGAAAGCTTGCTTAGCCCCAAACTCTCAAACCCGAATTGTGTGTGCAGAAACCCACTGACAGTTGAGGGGGTCTGCTACTGATTCAGTGGATATTCATCTATCCTTTCAATTATGTCGTGAACAGCATCAATGTTTTCCTCACAAACTGATGCTGATGGCCTACCACTGCCGGGGGTCATCTTCAATTTTGTTTCTTCTACTTCTGAAACCGACATATCCATTTGTAGGTTTTTGATTTCTTTAGGGCATTGCCACCATAAACTTGATCCAGAGCATCAATGCTTTGCCTATTCTTTCAACAGAGTTTCACTATTTAATTTAATGGTTTTTTCCTGGCCTCGATTTTGCTTGAATGGTGCCTGACTTCCAACTTCGTTATTACCGGCATTTAATGGTTAATTTTTTAACACACATAACGCGTTGGACAGGAAGTTCAGGTGCATAGAAACAAAATCCTTTCAATAATTTTTAGTTAGGGACTTTACCATGATCCTTTGAAGCCCCATCTTTTAGTTATATAGAGAATATAATAATATAGATAGAATAAAATATATAATATAAGAATAGAAAATAGATATATAACATATAATTATGATATATATATAATATAAATAATATAATTATATATAATAAATGTAAATATAAATATGATAATAAATATATAAAATAATATTATAATGAATAGATAGATAAAATAAGTATATAAATAATATATATATATGAGATATTTTTATATAATATATAATAATTTTATTAATATATATATATATAAAATATATATATATATATATATATAAAATATTTTATATTATTTTAATATATATTAGCAATACGTATATGTATGCATCCTGACAGTCTGGATTCTAACCAGCCTAGAGAACAGCTAGGCTTCCACAGTGGATTCTTAACAAAAACCACATCCACACGCTCACCCAAGTAAGAGAAATTTCAGCAGTGAAACTAGCCAATCTTTAAAAAAATACCTTCCCAACGAAAAAACTCCGAAAACCTGGGAAAAATGCAACAATTTTTTGATACATAAAAAGGGGGATAGAAAGGATCCAAAAAATTACTGACCCATAAGCCTCCTTTCAGTTACAAATTGCCCACAAAAGTCATCACAATTCGCATCTCTGACAGGGCTGGATTCTAGCCCAGAGAACAGACAGGCTTCCACAGTGGATTCTCAACAAGAGACCACATTCAAAGGCTCACCCAAATAAGAGAAAAAATAAACAAATATAGGAAACCCCTGTGTATGGCATTCATCGATATGAAAAGAGTATGTACACAGATCAACAGTAGTAGAAGTTAAATGAAGACAGGGAGTAGAGGAAGAATATTGTAAAACATTGGAAGATATATACGAAGATGGGATAGCAACCATTAAGCTCCACACGGAAACCGATAGAATACCAATTAAAAAAGGGTGTTAGACACAGTCATACATCTCATCAAAACTGTATACAGCTTACCTGAGGAAATATCAAGCAGCTAGAATGGAATGGAAAGGGTTATAACAATAGGAAATGAATACCCAAACTATATAAGATAGCAGATGAAATTGTTCTTATATATATATATATATATATATATATATATATAGTATATATATATATATATATATATATATATATATATATACATATACATATCTTTTTTATAAACATATATATGAATATATACCAGTATGAAAGAATTATACTGGTTCGGTCGTTGCTGATGCTAAAATGACCGCTGTGCAGCTGCAGGAGACCTACTGAAAAATGATCATATCACGGAAGAAATTACCCTTGATAACACCATCAAAGTCTATCAATAAATACCGAAGGCCTGTCTACGGCCAAATGTGGATACTTATCCATGTTCACTACCAAACCTGACCTAGTGCTGCAGAAGACAAACATAACAGCAGAATCAGTCCCAACAAGGTACTATATACTGGTTTAACCGATACAACTCTAGCAAATATATGTACATGCACCTGCTGTACTTGCTTGGTGAGCCAGAGAATACTAGATCTTGTCTTTGTCTCTAAAATTAGAAACAACAGCCTAAATGATTTTCCAAACATCCAGATCAGGACTATCTTGATAACCACTGGAAGAACAATCCCAATAATCACCCGCTCCAAAAGCCCAGATAAAACTTCAGAAAGCAAACTGAGAGAACTCCCACTCCATTCAGAAAGTGTGAAACAAGATACCTGCAACAGGTGCCAACATGACCCGTTTCTACCACCTCCTACTAAAATTGCAAAGCAGTTCACCCTAAGGTTTCCATGAAGAATGCATATCTGCTTGACCTAAATGGAGACTCCTCTAGGAGTATGAATGCATGCTTGACCCAGACTCAACTGATGAACTTCTTGCATCACTTGGGAAGGAAGAAAATGAGGCAATAGAAAGCCTAGATTTCACCACTCCCGCAGACATGCCTGGAACCTCATTAAAAAGCTCTCTCTTAA
This sequence comes from Penaeus monodon, assembly GCF_015228065.2. Taxonomy (NCBI): domain Eukaryota; kingdom Metazoa; phylum Arthropoda; class Malacostraca; order Decapoda; family Penaeidae; genus Penaeus; species Penaeus monodon. Next base: position 33,301,449 of record NC_051392.1, read on the forward strand.
CAAAACCACAAAGAGCACTACATGACTAAATTGCAACAAAAATAAAATGCAGAGGAACCTAAACCAACCCCTTGAAAAGAAAACCTGGCGTGAATACTAGCACATGTGAACATCTACCAACAAACTAAATCCTCTTAAAAGAAATCATAAAACTGGAGAAAGAAAACAAACACTAAAAAATGGAAAAGGTGCAGAATAGATGGAATATACAGCATGTTCACAGGACTCATCTCCGGGTCGTGGTATTCCGCCGGAGACCATGATGAGATACGATGTCGGACTCCTGTTCACCAAGGCACCACTGATGATGTCTCACTTTTCGTTCAGAGGAAACTCCCCGCGAGATCCCTCGTCTCCCTCTTGCCCACCAAGTCTTTCTCAGCTGATCGTCTGTGTGTGGAGCCTAGTCCTTTCTTAAAAGGTTGTTTTTACTCCCAGACATTCCGGTGTTCGCCATGGCTCTCCTCTCTCCTGTCCAGTAACCTGTTCATGGGGTCCTGTGCGAGTCTGAGCTTCTCTTTCCATCTCACATCTTTCGGTTTGGGAGATATGACGGACAATGTCTTTGGCTCTTGGCCTTATGACTCTGCCTGTCTCGGAAATTTCCGATGCAGCTGAACTCTCTCCCTCTTTCATTCGTTTCATGTTTAATTTAGAGGTTGACAAGCTCCCTTTCTGAGCAACTAGTTCATCGTTTGCTGCCCACATAGTAGATGATGGTGATCCATCTACGATCTTGACTACTGGTTTATTGGGGTGTAAGTGCTAGGGCTAAAGGGAAGTCGGAGATCAGCTAAGCTAAGACGGGCAGTCCTGGGGTTGCTGCTGCTGTCATCGTGTTCTGCTGGAGGATTGGCGGGAATGCTTGATCTCAGTTCGGATTCTGCCAGCTAAGACACGAGTGCTGTGTACAGTGCGAGGAACAAGGGTAGCTAAATGTCACTGCGCGCAGCATGGGCGTGGACCTGATGTGAACCAACCTGGAAAATTACGCTGCAAAATCAGGTGCGGGTCGTGCTACTACAGGTATTCTCCCTCCAGAGAGTGAGCAAAGTGAGTGAGCAAAATACACGGAGTGCTGTGTAAGTGCGCAGGGAAACAAAGGGTAGCTATATGTCCACTGAGCGCAGACATGGCTGTTTTTGGACCTGATGGACCCAACTGGAAAAATTACGCTGAAAAATCAGGGTCGGGGTCGTGCTACTACAGGTATTCCCCTCCACCTGAGGTGAGCAAAGTGAGTGAGCAAAATACCATGATGTGTCACAAGTATAATAGATGAATGGTTGCGTATCTACTATCTTGTACTAATGGTGTCTTATCTCTTTGAGGAGTGTTTTTGTGTGTCTGATACTCACAGGTATGGCTGGGTGCTGATAGTGGAAGTTGGAGATCAACTGAGCGGCTGTAGCTCGCTGGACTGTTGCCATAGCTCTGAGAGGGTGGTTTGGTGGTCGAAGGACTCACACCATTCCAAGCCACTTTTTCTTGCCTGACTCTGTTGGCAGTTTCCTTGGCATCATGACAGCCTCCCTAGGAAGGCTATGTCGTCGGGGGTTCTTTGCCTTCGGAATTGTTTTCGGCACATGTTTACCCTGTGGTGGACTCCCTAATTCTCGTCGTTAAAGTTACAGCGTCTTTGTGATCTGGACTAGGCCGAGTTTTGGGTATAGTCAGTGAGGCTGCTTGATCAATGGCATTTACAAGTCTGGCTTCAAGTAATTCCACATTTTCAACTTGTGTGGGTTATTGCTCTCAGACAGCGGGCCAGGCGTTCTGAACGCCTGCCAGTTGGCCTTGTCTGTTTTCCACTTAATCGGTCGTGGCATTTCGGCGGGCCACTATCCATGAGGGTAGTTATATTGACGTTAAGGTCACTTGTGACGTCTCATCGACACACCAGCCAATCCCCTCCATCAGAGTCACAGTGGCCAGGGTGAGCGGAAGTCTCAAGCATGTTGGCTATGTGATAGTCAACAACATCCGGTCCTCGCAGGTAGCCAGGATGGGGTGGTGGGCGTTGGAAGTCTCCCCCTATGATCACTTGGTCATGTGCTGTCAGAAGCACCCTTTTTGGACCTGGCTGATGTCTAAGCTCCTACAGTGGGCCAGATGTTACACAATGTACAATTTCAGGACCCCCCGCCAGGTGAAATCTTGACAACAAGAGAATTCAACAAGTTTCCACAGTGTGGTGTATTGGCTATTTATGGAGCAGTGGATTGTGCTCTGAACAAGGGTGATCAAACCTCTCTTGCCATCAGTGTGGTGGCAGCATGAAGACATGATACACGGAGAAGGGAACACGTACCACTGTTAATGTCTCCTGGAGCATGACAGTGTCGATGCTCCTTGAATCGTACTATTGCTTGGAGGATGACATTCCTTGCGGAGAAAGCATGATGTCCACTGCAGAATGAGTAGATTGTGTGCCATGATTATCGATGATAGTTACATCAGAACATCGTTGTATTCGGATTGACTGTGTCGGAGTTGACATTGCGAAGTACTCATGTTTGGAGGGGTTTCCTTTCAGCTGTCAGGTTCTCCCTGGGGTCCACTGGGGGGTAGAGAGCCTTTGGTAGCTCCGGACGTGTGTTTTCTACCTTGGCTTTCTTCGTTAAGGCTGTTTCTGTGCATTTTTCTTGTTGCCTTGCCTGGACACGTCAGCGTGTTTGTCTCTGGCAGCACAGATTCAGCCTGGTTTGGCTTGCCTGTGAGGGCATGGCCTGAGGTAGGAGTGGGGAGGGTGAGTCTCGTCCTGGGGTGGGGTGAGGGATGGGGCTGGTTTGGCACTCTTCCAGCTTCCTTCCCGTAGGACTGCGATAGTCTTGGTAATTACCGTCATGGCGACCGTGACTGCCTTATCGGCCTCTTCACTCGTCCTTCCCAAAGCTGTTGCTACTGCGTGACTACAGAAGTCAACAGGAGTAGTCATGTCCTTCCTCATTGAGGAGGAGGTCATCTCTTGGGGAGGATTTTTTTTGTGCTCTTGACGGTGTATTTCCTTTGGTTATTCTGTACTTTTTTCATTTTCGGAAAATTCCTGTTTTCGGAGATATCCGTGTCGGGGGGGCGGCTCATTCCTATTACGAGGTGGGAGGCCTTTCCGCTTTTGTTCCTTTCCCCAGACATAGGTGCCTGGGAGGGGGGGCAGGAACAAAATCTGGTCACTTCTTGCAACCTCTTGTCGCTGAGGGCCGCCTCTTCCTGACAGAGAAAGCCAGGCGTCCAAGCATGATGCCTCTTGGCACAGTTGGAGATTTGGCTGTTATGTCCACCTTTTCCTCTTTGTATGCCTTAAGGCACAACTCAGTGTTGTACTGCCTTGCTACAGACACCACATTAGGCTTGGCTGTGCAGCTAGCCTCGTCGTGTCCGTATTTTTGGCACTTCAACAAACTAAGTGGATCTGAGTTGGCAGGTGCCTAGTTACCAGATCATGGATAGAGGTTGGGGCACCTTTCATGGTCACAGGACTTGCCTGGTTGGAGTTTCCGTTCGACATTCCCGGGAAGCTTCCACGACCTGTGGGGTGATGTACTCACTTCCACATCATACGAGAAGCCAAGTAGCACTTTCTCCAATCTTCTAGCGACTTCGTTCCTGCAGGGAAACTAAGGGTAGGCTGATTTTTGGGCAGGACGATCCTTCCCTGATCTCTTGCAATCCGGATTGACACCGATTTTGAGTTGGCTCTCAATCGTTCTGACCATTTGGTCGGCATGTCGAAGCATTTCGGTTGACGACACTTGTGAAACTGGGCTACACATCTTGGGGGTCCAGACTTCCTCAGAGTCTGTTCCGGCCTCGGGACACTTCGGCCGCCCTTCGGTTGGGGCTGCTCGTGGGGGCAGCAGCTGATTCGGCTGGTTCAGCTTGTGTTCCCAACTCAGTCAGGGGGGTGATCTGAGGGGAACTCAGAGACCTTCTGCTGGGTGCTGCCTAAGGGGCAGGCACGAGAGGCCATTTGTTGGACAATCTGATGGACAGACATTTTTTGAGGTTTTACATCTTGTCCATCTTAGCAGCAGGCGGACAGAGTTCATCCTGTGCTCGGGGTTTTCTTTTGCCACCCGGAGGCACGTATGATGAATGCCGTGTTGGGCCTTGCACGGGTCGTCAACATTGGCATCTGTCTATGGAGGTTTTTAGTTTATTTTCGATGGATTTGGACAGTGCTTCCATCCACTCACACCCACCCACCACGGAGGTCCAACAAGGAAACTGAGTGTTACAGCCAGTTTCTAACAGGTGCAGGGGTGATGAGTGGATATACGCAGCCAATAGCCATTGTAACGGCACTCAAGACCAGTGTGAGTACCAAATGGCAACATGGACTTGCTTGACCCTAGCCTCCCAAAGGAGACCAGCTGATTGACGACGGGCCTGGATCAGGCCACCTGTCTTGTGGAATAGAGGATAAAGAGGTGTGTTGCTATCCACAGGGCTATACTCATCATGCATCGATCCAACCTCCAGGCTCCTGTCTCCACAGCGCACAAGGATGCCACATACGGCAAACAACGTGGTAATTGTGAACTATGGGGAAGACCCAGAGTGATGCCCTTCCATCTACAGGACATCATTGTTTGGAAACCCTTTTGCATCATTCCTCTGAAGCAGCCACCCACAAGGTTGCTTCGGCCTCAGTGAGGCGAAAGAAGCTCTACTGCACTTTTTCCAGGCGGTTCCTTTCGCCCTCTGAGACAATCACCAAGGTTGTTTCACCGCATGAGGGTATGGAGGCTTTTACCTTCCAAGTGAATACCTCTTCCTCAAAACAGTCACCCAAAGGCTGTTTACCTCAGTGAGGAGGGGGCTCTTAACACTTTTCCAGGCAGCTCCTCTCATCCTCTGAAACAACCTCAACGTTGTTTCACCTCAGTGAGGGAGGAGAGGGACCTGATTACCTTTCAAAGTGATCACTCTTCCTCTGGAAACAGCCACCAAAAGGCTGTTACCTCAGTGAGAGAGGAGGGGGCCGCACCTGGTTCAAGTAAGTTACATCATCCCTTTGATCAGCTACCCAAAGGCTATTTCAACACATTGAGGGAAAAGAAGCTATCGTTCCAGTGGGGCCTGGGCGGGATGAGAAGTTAGTTTTCTGTCTCGCAGCAGCTATTTAGACAAGAACCAAGTGAGGGCCGGTGACAAAGTGAGGGGCTCTACCTGCCTATCATTCCTATGCAAAATGCGAGAGTGGCAGTCATCAGATGGCTGCCAGAACCAGTCCCTAGCAAAGTAGAATGGCAACTCTATGCAAACCAAAAGGCAGGCACACAGGCCCCAGACAACCCTCCCCTGTGGGAGGTAAAGGTTGCACACGTCCGAGCACGCACCCGAAGATGGGTCCAATTTACCAGAAGGTGCGCGCAGAGTTACCTAATGCCGAAAAATTCGTATAGGGAAAGAGTAGGCTAGAGGGCACGAAGCTATATGCAAGCAATTAGCATCGCGGCAGCAAAACAAGGGTGGACGTGAAGCCGCCGATAACGCATAAGAGCCAAGGTCGAATTTGTTGGTGGGCGGGTGCGGTACATCTCTTTAATCCACCCATGCAAAAGCTTGAGGAACGAAAGGTATAGTAGCTCTCTTGGCATTATATGGCTTGGCACAACCCGCTTGCGCCGTCGAGCGCAGTGCTACTACCACACTTCTCCTTGCTCTATATTACAGGAACCATGCACGTGAGAGTACATACATTCTTCTCGTACTATCCACTCCATGTGAAGAGAGGTGTTGCTACTCGATGTTTCTCAGTGCCCGCTGAATCTGTAACCCCAGAAACCTGGATGAGAGATTGGTGTCATTCGTCGGTGTCTGCCAAACTGGGACTACCCTCAACATTTTTCAATGTGCGTTATCCAGGACGCGCCATACCTTCTACCAGGATCCTCTCCTAAAGAGAATCCTCAGCTGCCCTACCTAAACCTTGCCCTACACTAAGAGATATACTTCTCTGTCACCCTATTCATCCTTCAAATGCTTATCTTTCACCAGGTGAATTACTATCCATTGCACTGTTACACACTAGCCCTCCCTGCAACTCGATGGTGGGTACCATTTGCTGTATGTTGTGCCTGTGATAAGCAGTATTTTGGCAAAGACAGCGGCATCTCACTCAGCGTTAGTCTAATATAAATACGCTGTATCCAGGGGACACAACAAGGGCTCTCAGGAATTCGAGGGTCCCAAGGTTTTTTGCTTGTGGTGGCTTAGAAAGAGCGATTGACTCCTCCACAGCAAGCTCGACCTGGCTCCTTGCGTGATACCCTGGCTGTGTTGCACACACCTACATACATTTCGTCAAGCTCGGCGGGGGCGTGGGTAGACCTGTACCCTCCTGGGGAGGTACAGGGGTCTACCCACGTCTACCACGTTACCACGTCTACCCACGTCTACCCACGTCTACCCCGTGCCTGCCTAATGTGCGTTGCGAGTTGCCACTCTTTGTTAAGGACTGGTCTGGCAGACCTTCTCATGACTGCCATTTAGAAAATTCGCATAGGCAATGAATAGGCAGGTAGGAGCCCCACCTTTCGACGCCTTCAGCCACTTACCCGTTCTGTCGGTATTAGCACCTGTAGACGGGACATTGACTTCAAATCACCACGCTATGGCATGACCATGGGACATGCATAAAAACTGTATATGCTGGAGAGGGACCATCTCTGGTGAGGTGGCTCTCAAGGAGATCTTCACCCTCACTGAGTGGCAGTCACCCCACCTCTTTAAGACTCACGATGGCTTCAAAGTGACAGTTGCAAACATGAACAATTGACCCCATTTCTTTCGCCAAGGCAAGGAAAACTAAAAAGATCAAGCTTTTACTCGGCTCCTCTCCGAAACAAAAGCTAAATGCAACGGTCGTGGCTAAAAAGATCGACAGGACGATCCTCCCACGATCGTGCGAGTCATGAGTCATGAAGTATCCGCCAAAAAATGGTGCCAATGTCCTGATGTTTATAGCCCCCCAAGTCACGACTCCTCATTATTCGTGTTCTCTGCCCAGAGGAAGCCCAGAAACCTCTGGTCACATGGGATCATGATGTTTAATACATCGATCCCAAATACAATGCTAAAATGCTATGTTACGAACACATAAACACAAATGACACAACCCACAGAGATGCTCTCATTCTGGTGGCGAAGGCCACTCTTTGCCAAATGCAAGAAAGACCATCAAATGCTGCAACTGTGAGGGTCGCCGTTGCCGTTAGCGGATTCCTGCTCCATTACGAAAAGAAAATAATCAAAGCAAAACAGAAACAGATTAGGGATAACAAAAAACACTGCTCCTAATAAGGCCACAACAGTGCTACACAACTGCCAGACTAGACACCCAGACGACCTGCATCTACCTCAGGGACCAACTCTGCCTCCACTCTCCAATTCAACAACCCTTTTACTCAACACAAACCCAAAAATAAAGCCATCCTACACGGAGCTCTCATTGCGCAAAATACAACGCAGATATCGCAACATGTCCATATCATGCGGGGGGGGGGGGGGGGGATACAGAAAAAACGGTTCCCAGCATTGTTGTCCCAGAGGAGATCTTCGAAGACGACAATCTATACATTCCTGAGTACGCCACAACATCACAAACCACAGACTGAGGTGACAAACACTGACCAGAGCCTCATTGCTCCACCACAAAAGACCACTCATTTTGCGACCAGCACCACAACGAAATCCAACAGAAACTGTACAAACGCTTAAACACTACAAAGACACCAAACACAATGCAACAGATCTCACCACGTAACAAGCACGCAAAACAGAAAAAAGGACCCCCCAGTCTGCAGCCTCGTCGTCATCGTTGGATGACACCCTCCTTGACGACGAGAGTAACGGCTCCGAGATCGTACGTCGAAAGTCGTTCCCGAAGCCGGGGGAAGAGCTCCCTCCTCCCTTGGAGGAGCCGTTTGCGTGCTCCCTTCAGGGGGCGCTTGGGACAGCGCGGAGTATTGGGATTGGTCCGCCGATTCCAGGACATCCGGCCCTGTGACCTGCTCTCAGGACTCTCTCCCTGACCTTGGAGACACCGATGATCGAGGGCTTGAATCACGGAACCGCTACGGGAATCAGGTGACGCCACGCACAGGTCAACCCAGGTTAAAATGGGTTCTACCCTGAGTGGCATAGCGAACGATCGTTCAGGCAAATGTAAGGTCTTTTTTTCGATCCGTAACATTTTTTACGACTTTCTGAACCAAGAAACGTCTGGATGTGTTCCACTGAACTCTGTATCCAATCACCAAATGGCTATAGAATCGGCACTATAGTTACACATCCAGGCATCAGGGACGGATTGCAAATGGGGTCCTGGTGTCCTCATAAAATCTACCGAGTTTCTCACCTTCATTCAACACCCTGACTTTCATGGCAGTCAGTTATTCAACCCCACAGGGCCCCATTATCCTTATCCACTGCCTAATAAAACCAAGGACTAATTTACTCTTGCAGACTTTAACAAAATTATGTAATTATATATACACCTCACAGTCTTTTTGCCGGAGATATCAACACTGCCACACGACACGACACAACAGCACTACTGGTCAGGCAAATCTTTCCTACCTTTGAAACCAATACTGGTAGGCAAATCTTCCCTACATTGAAACCAAAAGGAACTTCCACTACATAGGACCGACTTTCTTCACCTCATACAACAAATAGAGAAAGGCGGCCCGGTTCTCGTTTCGGGAAACAGGGCAGGCACTTGCCTATCACACACACCTACAACCTGGTCCGAACGTTGTTCGACCACAACCATCAAAATTAAAATTTCCACATCACCCATAGAGAGCATTAGAATACATTTCGCCTGCATCGCCTCAACTATACTGAGCACCATCCAGGTTCAGTATATTAAAAACATGCATATCCATATGAAAGGACAAAACGTCTCCTAACCTGTTTCCGAAGTCGTTTTATTCAAAATTTCAACAGATAAACCATGTTAGATGGGACTATCTATTCTAAGAAGACACGTCTTCGATAAGTTGATAACGATGACAAAAATATTGGACAAATTAGTTAAAAAGTAGAATGCACCAGAGTTCGCAATCCACGAGAATTTTGTAAAAAAAAAAAACACTTAAAGGTAGTAACTTCCCCCCTTTCCACTCATTTCGCAATAACGTAAAAGTCTCAGATCCCGTGGATGTTATTAAAAATTTTTCTGAAGAACACTGGGCCAAAGGTTTTCTCATCACCTCCTCATCCATGTTCACTCACAGAATTCAAGAACTGATACATGGAGTCAAGAGAAAAGGGTAGAAACTAAACCCAGAGCCAATTATCCGACTGGATAGCGGACGGCAGCGAACTCACAGGCCCCATCTCGTTGAGAAAAAAAGGAAACATAAAGAGTTTCCTCGTAAGCTCCAGGCTCCTCACAGATCGGACCCAACGCTCTATTCACCTTCCTGACAACTTTATACAAGCTTTGGACTCACCTACAACTCCTTCTCGCCACCGCGCTATTTTCCCTCTCCATTTTAGAAAACTTGCTTTAGTGACCTCATCCTAAGCACAAAAAGACCTGGATGACCCCAAGAGTTACCGCCCTATTAGTCTACTCGAGACCTTAGTAAGA
>NC_051392.1:33316055-33338633 GCF_015228065.2 Penaeus monodon
GCAGGAATAGGAGAGAAGTAAATATAAGACCGAGCGAGAGAGGCAATACGGATCATGAGGTAGGTTGAGGGTAACGGACGCAAGGGAGGTTAGGTCAGGTCGGAGAATAGAGCGGACTATAAGCAGAGTTCGCGGCATAAGAGAGAAGGTGGAGTGGGAAGCGAGCAGACTAGTCGGCAGGAGAAAACCCGCTGCTTAAGATAAAATTAGGCAGCAGCTTGAACTAAGGAGGATACCACCAGTCTGGCGGTGTGAGGAGAAGAACCAATTCGAGCGCGACCAACCCATCTGATGGTCTGTCCACAGATAGCAGATTAGATGGGCGTTATGTTGTAGGTCCAAAAAAAAAAGATAAAAAGTTTGGAAAGAGAGAGGGGGAAGGAAGAAGGGGGATAGGGGAAGACCGGGGAGGGAGGAAAATTAATTTTAGTAGAAAAAAAGGATAGCTGGGGCTTAACCCAGCACGCAGGTAAAGCTTTGGGGTAATGGTTGTATGGATTCTTTTGAAAGGAGGTGAGGGTGGCCCGGCGCACCTTAAATCCTTTGTGTGGTGCGCGTGTCCTCGGGCGCACGCGCACTCTCGGTGCTTAAGGTAGACCTTGCGCGCGTACCGCACTGGAGGTCGCGCTCGCTCGCGGCGTTCTCGTAGGAAGTGGTCAGCGCGTGCGGCCCGGGTCCCCGTTATAGCGAACCGCAGCGGGATTCTCGGATAACCGGGGAGGATGGGATAAAAGTTAAACAGTTTAAGCGCCATCTGCGGTGTGCTCTGGGCACGGCTCCTCGACCGTGGCTCCAGGCTATCACTCAGCTTAACTATGCTGTTGAAGCTCGGAGTGGTCGCTAAACAGGGGCTGGCCATTCCCGCCTGTGTCAAGAGAATGTTCCCCTTCGTCGGCAGCAGGGCTTACGGAGAGGCGCCGGCCCTGGTGGCCACGTCACGGTTGGGTTAACACGGACTGGACGAGACACTTCTTTCATCGGCCTCTTGATAATCCTTACGACAAATGATTTATGTCCTGCACGAGGAGTGCTAGCAGAAGTGTCACGTTGCCAGAAACCGAAAACCAGTGAGATGGTGGGGGAAGGCCTAAAGGATGTGGGTCCACGCTATGCGAAGTATAATGAGGGAGCGAGGGTGAGGTATGCAGTCACGAAGCCAGGCGCAGGGACGAGGTTATTGGAAAATGGGATTGTGAAGGCTGTGGCAGGGAGATTAAACTATTTTATATTTAGAAATAAAAAAACACAACAAACCAAAAGAAAAAACTACGTTAAAAGGAAACAGAACGAGAACAAAACCAAAAAAAACAAACCAAATAAGGGATAGGGAAGGGAAAGATGAAAATAAGAAGTAGGAGGTGGCTTCAAAGGATGTGGCCCGAGCCCAAAAAACTGCATTCCACTTCTTCGTCCCATGCCAAAAAAAAAAGATCATGGCCTAATCCCGATTCCAGCCGGAAACGAAAAGATGGTGTAGAGTCTATCCAGCCAGTCGGATGCCACTCGATGTCAGAGGAAAGCAGAGAAGCTTCCTTGTGGAGTTCAGATGTTGTAATAAATTGGATCCCAAGTTTGCGCTTGTTAGGTGTATATTGTTTGTGTGAATGCAAGTGGTGTTTATTGAGTTTGAGCTAGTGTTTTGTATAGAGGCAGCTTCGTGTGTGGCGCCGCCACTTTTAATCGATAAAAGAACGAATGTAAGGTTTTTCTGCCAAGGCGGCCTTGGAACTTTTATGTAGGTATCAAAGGTTAAACCATGGGATGGATACAAATGGATCTGATTCGATAGGGTGCTTGTAGTCTGTCGAAGGTTGAGGTTTTAAAATGTCGTTAAGGAGAAGTTTTCGTGGTCTTACAAAGAAAACTTTTGTTTTTTGTCGCGTTAGTCTTGATACGCTATTTATGCTCCCATCTCGAGACGGTGTCGAGTAGACAAAATTGCCTGAACGATACCATGCAATGCGGAACTGTGTCGAGCTAAGGCGTTACACTCGTCAGCTTAGAGGATGTTGAGTGAGTCTGGTGGGGGGTCTGGAAGGTGTTTGATATAGTGTATAAAACGTTGGGCTGGGTAGGCTGCCCGAGGTACCCAGCGTGCATTGAAATGGTGCCTGACAACTTTGTTTAGAAATCTTATGTTTTAAACCCGCAGTATCAAGAAAACTGCAGAGTAATTTTTTAAAGTAAAGGGGAAAAGAAAATTTAGTGCAAGGCTTGTACTTCAGGCCAGCATGCTAGGACCGTTCGAAGGCCTCGCTCAACATCTTTGGTGACAAGAACAGTCTTTAGTCGTCGGTCTTGTTGTTGTTTGTGCAATTTGGGATGATGATGAGTGCGTCCTGCGTCGAAGCAATGCGAGCGAAAGCCGAATGTTGTGGAGAGAAGAAATTAGGTCTTCGAGATACCACCTTAGTAGAGTTTAGTGTTTATGATTTTTTTCGGAACAACTTACCTAAGGTCCGAGTAGACTAATAGGGCGTGTAACTCTTGGCGGTCAGTCAGGTCTTTTTTGTGGCTAGGAATTGAGGGTCACTAAAGCAGTCTAAATGGAGAGGGAAAATAGCCGGTGGCGAGAGAGGTGTTGTAAAGGTGAGTCAAAGCTTGTATAAAGTTGTCAGGAAGGTGGAATGAGAGCGTTGGGTCCGTATCTGTGAGGAGCCTGGAGCCTTACGAGGAAACCTCTTGATTTTGCCTTTTGTTTTCTCACACGAGATGGGGCCTCGTGAGTTGCGGCCGTCAGCCTATTCCAGTCGGATAATGGCTCTGGGTAGTTTCTACCCTGTTCTCTTGACTCCAGGTATCAGTTCTTGAATTCTGTGAGTGAACAGGGGATGAGGAGGGTGAGTGTAGACACTTTGCCCCAGGTCTCAAAAATTTTAATAACATCCACGGGATCTGAGACGTTTTACGTTATGCGAATGAAGTGGGAGAAGAGAAGGGGGGAGAAGTTACTACCTTTAAGTTGTTTATTTTTTTACAAAATTCTCGGGAATGCGAACCTGTTGCATTCTACTTGTTTAACTAAATTGCTCCAAGATTTTTGTCAATCGTTATCAGGACTATCGAAGATTCCCGTGTCTTCTTAGAATAGATTAAGGTCCCACTAACATGGTTTAACTGTTAAATTGTGAATAAAACGACTTCGGAAAACAGGTTAGGAGACGTTTTGTACTTTCAGATGGGAGTATGCATGTTTTATACTGAGGGACCTTGGGGATGGTGACTCAGGAGTTGAGGCGATGCAGGCGAAGATGTAATTCTAATGCGCTCGCTTATGGTTGATGTGGAAAATTTTAATTTTGATGGGTATGTGGTCGATGACCACGTTCGGACCAGGGTTGTAGGTGTGTGTGATAGGCAAAGTGTGCCCTGCTTCCCGAAAACGAGACCAGGGCGGCCCTTTCTCGATGTGTGTATGAGGTGAAGAAGTCGGGTCCTATGTATGTCGAGTCTTTTGGTTCAAAGGTAGGAAAGATTTGCCTACCAGTATTGGTTTCAAAGGTAGAAAGATTTGCCTACCAGTAGTGCTTGTGTGTAGTGTCGTGTGGGCAGTGTTGATATCTCGGCAAAGAAGACTGGGAGGTGTTATATATTAAATAATTGTTAAAGTCTGCAAGAGGTAAATAGTCATTGGTTTTATATAGGCCGTGCGAAAGGATAATGGGGCCCTGTGGGGTGAATAATCTGACTGCATGAAGTTCAGGGGGTGAATGTAGGCGTGAGAAAACTCCCCCCCCCCCCCCCCCCCGTGGTAGATGTATGAGGACACAGGACCCCATTTGCCAATCGTCCCCGATGCCGGATGTGTAACCATAGTGCCCGAATTATAGCATTGGTTGATGGATACAGAGTTCATAGGACCACATCAGACGTTCTGTTCTAGAAAGGTCGAAAAAAGTTACACGGATCGAAAAAAAGACCTACATTTGCCTCTCTGAACGAATCGTTAGGCCATGCCACTAAGGGTAGACCATTTTACCTGGGTTGACCTTGCGTGGGTCACCTGATCACGGCTAGCGGTTCCGTGATCAAGCCTCGATATCGGTTCTCCAAAGGTCAGGAGAGAGTCCTCGCGAGCAGGGTCACAGGCGGATGTCCTGGGAATCGGCGCGGGACCAATTCCCAATACTCCCGCGCTGTCCAGCGCCCCTAGAGGGAGCACGGCCAACGGCGCTCCCTCCAAGGGGAGAGGGAGCTCTCCGCTTCGGGAACGACTCGACGTCGATTCGGAGCCGTTACTACTCGTCGTCAAGGAGGGTGTCATCCATACGATGACGACGAGGCTGCAGGACGGGGGGCCTTTTTGTCTGGTGGAGTGCTTGTTATGTGGTGAGTCTGTTGCATTTGTGTTTGGTGTGTTTTGTAGTGTAAGCGTGTGTACAGTTTCTGTTGGATTTCGTTGTGGTTCTGTCGGCAAAATGAGTGTCTTGGTGGAGCAATGAGGCCTCTGGGGTCAGTGTTTGTCACCTCAGTACTGTGGTTTGTGATGTTGTGGCGTACTCAGGAATGTATGATTGTCGTCTTCGAAGCTCCTCTCTGGCGACAACAAATTGCTGGGGAAACCGTTTCTGTAGCATGATAGGGACATGGTTTGCCGAATATCTGGCGTTGTATTTTGCAGCAAGGAGAGCTACGTGTAGGGTGCTTGTATTGTTGGGTTGTGTTAGGAGTAAAAGTGTGGGTGAATGGAGAGGTTGGAGGCAGAGTTGTCCTGGAGGTAGATGCAGGTCGTCTGTAGTGTGTAGTCTGGGCAAGGTTGTTAGCAGCGTTGGGGCTTATGAGAGCAGTGTTTTGTTATCCCGAATTGATTTCTGTTTTGCTTTTGATATTTCTTTTGTATGGAGCAGGAATCCGCTAACGGCAACGTGAGACCCTCACAGTTGCAGGCATGATGGTCTTTGCATTTGGCAAGAAGTGGCCTTCGCCACCGAATGAGAGCATCTCTGTGGGTGTGTGCATATGTGTTTATTGTGTTCGTAACAATAGCATTTTAAGCATTGTATTGTTGGGATCGATGTATTACACATTCATGTGATCCCATGTGGACAGAAGTTTCTGGGCTCCTCTGGGCCGAGACACGAATCATGAGGATTCGTGACTTGGGAGGCCTATAACAATCAAGGACAGGGCACCATTTTTGGCGGATTACTTCATGACTCATAGACTCGCACGATCGTGGGAGGATCTCCTGTCGATCTTTTTAGCCACCGACCGTGAATTTAGCTTTTGTTCGGGAGAGGAGCAGGGAGTAAAAGCTTGATCTTTTAGGTTTCCTTGGCCTTTGGGACGAAAGAAATGGGTCAATTGTTCAGGTTTGGCAAAACTGTCAACTTGAAGCCATCGTGAGTCGTAAAGAGGTGGGTGACTGCCACCTCAGGTGGGTTGGAAGAATCTCCTGGAGGGAGCCACCTCACAAGAGATGGGTCTCCAGCATATGACAGTTTTATGACATGTCCCATGTCATGACATAGCGTGGGTGATTGAAGGCAAAGTCCGTCTTCTAGCAGGTTGCTAATACCGATCAGAACGGGGTAAGGGGCTGAAGGCGCGAAAAGGCGTGGGGCTCCTACCTGCCTATTCTTTCCTAGCGAATTTTCTAAAATGGCAGCATGAGAAAGGTCTGCCAGACAGTCCTTAACAAAGAGTGGCAACTCGCAACGCACCTTAAGGCAGCACGTGGGTAGACGTGGGTAGACTGGTAGACGTGGGTAGGACGTGGGTAGACGTGGGTAGGACCTGTACCTACCGCAGGGAGGTACAGGTGTCTACCCACGTACCAGCACGAGCTTGAAGAATGGTATGGAAGGTGTGTGCAACACAGCCAGGGTATCACGCCAAGAGCCAAGGTCGAGCTTGCTGTGGAGAGTCAAATCTCTCTTTCTAAATCCACCACAACATCAGGGTGTGGAATTCATGTCGAACAGTTTGCGGTAGAACAACGAAGGGAAGAAACAAGAACACACAATATGCCCATATTCGTGTGTTTTTTGTACTTCCTCGTTGTTCTACTCGCAAGCTTCATGGTGTGTTGTGCCTGCGGGGCGCGGCGGACAAGAACTCTTGTTCCCATCCTGCACCCCAACATTTGCCCTCCCAACAGGACCCACAGCCCTCTTGCTTGCTGGTTGGAAGGACAGCACCCATCCCCCCAGCAATCCATTTATTCGTTGCCAGGGGGTTATCTGGGGGGAGGAGGGCTGGCAATTCCCCCCTTCCCCGAGCCACCCAATTACCCCAGGGGGGCCCTAGGGGCGGAGTTGGTATGGAGCTAGGGCGTGTCCAGACGCTGGTGAGCATAGCTCCGTACCTCTGGGGCCTCCTGCTGCTCCAAGATCCCCCACAGTAAGGTGCGAGTACCCATGGGGGGCCACGGGAGGCACTGCAGAAGTCTCAAGGACAAGAGGCTGTGGCTTGGCAGGGGAAAACTTATGCAAGCTCCCTCCCTTTTTCGCACTAGAATAGCCCAGTGGTGGCAGCTGCAAGCGAGAAGGCATGCAAGCACTTAACACTATATATATATTATATATATATATATATATATATATATATATATCAAAAACATATATAAAATAGACATATATATTTTAAAACATAATTAAAATATAATATACATTACATATACATATACATAGACATATACATATACATATACATATACATATATATATATATATATATATATAGATATATATAATTATTTTATTATATATATTATTATATATATTATTTAATATATTATATATATTTTATAAATTTGTATCTATATATATATAAAAATTATATATTTTGAATATAATTTATATATTTATATATTCATTTTTTTTATTTTACTTTTATTATCTATATTTTAATATACATATATATTTATATAATTATATTATCACATTTCTGTATTTACATATATAAATATATAACTATATATATATTAATATAATATATATATAATTTTATATAATATATATATATAATATATTATATATAGTATATATATGTATTTTATATGTATATATATATATATATATATATATATATATATATATATATTTTAATATATTATATATATATATATAATGTATAAAGCCCTTAGGCCTAGAGGTCTCCTGGACCAGGACCAAGATTCGGACTTTGAGGGCCTGTTAGGGAACACATTCATCGATCCATGCTTGCGGCGAGGACATTGAAGTTACAGAGAGTTTTATATACCATGGTAGTGTAGTCCATATCTCTGGGCTGTCAGACCAAGAATTCAGTAGACGGATTGTTCTGGCAACAGGAACTATGAACTCAATCAACAAGAGCATTTGGAAATGTCGGTACCTATGCATAAGGACCATGCTACATGTCTTCAAAGCCTTGATACTGCCAGTTTTGCTCAGTGGAAGCGAAATCTGAATGCTATCCAGTGTCTGGGAGTCTTGTCTTGATGGCTTTTGCAACAAGTCCCTTCGCCAGATTATGGGGTACAGTTGGCAGGACCACGTGTCCAACTGATGTTACACCGTAAGACTGGCATGAGACCTGTTACTTGCATAATCTGGGATCGCCAACTCAGGCTATATGGGTATCTAGCTCGTTTCTTGTGTTTAACCCTGCCCATCAGGATGTCTCCTGGGTGGAGGAGCCTGTGGGACGACCCAGAAGGTCATGGCTGTGGCAGTTTGACGAGACCTGTCGAGAGGAATTAGAGATGGGCCGAGAGCCTGCCTGGAGACTCGTCATGAGGGACCCTCATAGTTGGAAGCGAAGGGTGGATGCGGCCATGCGCCCCTGTCGGCGTTAGCCCCATGATGATGATGATGTGTGTATGTATATATATATATATATATATATATAGTATATATATATATATATATATATATATATATATTATATAATATATACTTAATCATATATGCATATATATAATATATTTATATATGTATATATATATATATATTGTGTGTGTGTTAGTTGTAGTGTGTGAGGTGTGTGTGTGTGTGGTGATAGTGTTGATGTGTGTATGTAGGTAGATAGATTAAAATACCAAATATAAAATAAATATGGATATAGTATATATATATGCAGTATCTTTTCCTTTGCATGCAGGCAAAGTCCCTGCGGCAGTGTATGGGGAGCTGATACAACCTTAATAAGATCTCATCATGAGATACAAGATCCGATTCAACAACCATCAGGAGCTCCTAAGCTGCTCAAGCAGGTCAATCAGACATTCAAAAAGCAGGAAGCTTAGAGGTCAGTACAGTGTATTTCACATTTCTTTACAAGTAAACTTTCTAGAAATACAATATACTGATTTCATTTCTCTTTCTTCAGTGCAAAGTCGAGACCGTAGTTTGTCACGCTCAGACAAGCTATAAAAAGCAACAACATCAACGCACTCACAAAGATTATTCGTTCTGGAACAACCTGAAATAACTACAGTCATAAAAAGGTTCATAAATTGTTATATATTATAACATTAGGATTTTTAAATGAATGTAATAGGCAGTAACATATACATATGTTATGAAAATGGTACAGAAGCACAGTATTATTAGTAGAATATATGATTTTTAAAGCACATTGAGTAACCCCTGGATGGGATGAGCTCATTCAGGTAGGATAATCCCCCTGAGCCTTCCAGAGGACTAGAAGGGCTTGCATAGACACTTACGGCTTCAACGTCATGTAGGATATGTGGATGGCTGGTCACTGGACATTGATCCCCTGAGGTGTATATTACAGTCAGTTTAAAATCTTGTCAGTCAAATGCTCCAAGCTGGAAAGCAGTTGATGTTAGGGATGTGTCAAAGTTGACAAACTTGGTAATGGTTGTGTGTGCCTCTAGTGTTGGAATAAAAAGATTTTTTTTACTTACATATATGCAAATATATAATGTACACACATACATGTGTACGCGTGCACACGCACACGCACACGCACATGCACACGTACACGTACACACGAACACACCACACACACACGAACACACACACACACACACACACACACATTCCACACACACATATCCACACATGCACAACACATATCCACACACACATGCACACACACGCATACACACGCACTCTCTCACTCTCACACTCGCATATGAAAAGGAAAACAGCCACAATAAGAAATGAAATGTATATTTGTATGTGTGTGTGCAAAGTAAACTTGATATGATTTCAAACCTGTCAGCTATGGATATGATTGATATTATTATTCTGGATTATATTGATACTAAAGGATAGTATCAAACTGTGTAATTCCTTCTTACCCATGAGTTGCCTTGATATTGTAGTGTATAAAGGGTACTTAGACAAAAATTTGTTCTTAAGTTATCCATTTTATTGAAAATTAAGCTCACAAGATATATTAGAATTCTTAGCTCTCCAGATAAAGGTAGTTGGCAACAAGCCTATTGTCAGATGAAATGCAAATGCTGATTAAAGTTTTTACAACACTTCTAGTCAATTTGTCCAAAGATGTAGTCATATAAGAGTTTATACAGCCCTTAGCCAGAGTACTGGGGACAGTAGCCTCAGTAGGTTTGGTTAAAGGTTATTTGATTGTGATTTTCTTGTGTTTTCAAGATAAGATTCAAAGATACATACTCTTTCAGCTGAGGTTTACTAAAATACATATAACAGTGTTTTAAACACAACCAAATGCCTCATATATTGAATCAAAGGCATGTTTCCTTTATTGTATCAGTCTTGTTTAGAAGGTCGGAGAAGAGTAGAAAATATATTTCTGTAATGCTACTTACTTTTGATTTTCCTTGGGAACTATCTGTAGTACAATCTGCAAAATAGGTATAGTTAATAGTCATTCAGATTTTACTTAGTTTGGTTCCTTACATAATTTTCTTTTCTTTTATTCGTATTTTGATCATCATCATCATCATCAATCATCATCATAATGATATCAATATTAATATTGATAATATTATCATTATCATCAGTATTATTGTTATTGTATTTATACACCTATAATCCTTTGCTCATTGTTGTCATAGGGGGCTTAGGAGATGGATACTGGGGTCCAATATAGAGGATCACCCCTCGCCTCAACTAATTTTGCATGGTCTTTTCTTCCCCCGCTTTCCTTTCTTTCTTTTCATCATCATCCCCTTCTTCCGTTCACTTCCTAAGGTGTGAGAGCCGTGCTGAAAGGATGAAAAGGCTGCCAGTCATGAACATGAGCCATGGGCATGGTATTCCCTTAGTTAATTGTCTAGCCCTTAATAATGTTGTGTTTATTATTTGCAATGTCCCCAGGGTCATTAAAGGAGTTTAAAGAGGTCGCTGCCACCACCAGACTGGTACATTTGCGAATGAGTGTGTGGTGTAAGAAGTAATGCAAGGTCAGAAGAATTGTGGGAAGGAGCGACAGTAGTGTGCATATGTGTGTGTGTGTGTGTGTGTACGAAGTGTAGTTGTGCAAATGAGCTGAAGTGTGGTAGGCGTGGTTAGAATCCTGAGGAGAGGTGTGCACAAATGCTTCATCTATACTTTAGGGTTTTTGATTATTTGCTTATTAAACTTTAAAAACTAGAACATGTGTAGGGCTTTTCAGCCTTCCTTTTCGCAAACAGTCAGGGACACGAAAAAGGTATTATAAAATCATATTATTTTATTAAAAAACAAACAAACAGAAAACGAAACACAAGCACAATAGCACCAACACTAAAACACAAGACAAAGAAAAAACAGACATAAAACATGAAGCATAAAATAAAACTAGAACCACCTTCACTCACGTATATTGCTCTGGAACTGGAACTTCCTGAAGGGCTGGTGACTTTTCCTTGTAACCTCGGCCCGCGAAACTGAGTTTTGGTTGTCACAAGATTTGCAACTAAAAACTCCATATAGTCATTAAAATATTCTTATTGTAATAAAATATTTTAAAAGTTTGTTTATAAAATGAGTAAAAGTTCTATGAAATCAAATAGTAAGAATAAAAAAGAACCATCGTGCACAAGCATATATAGTAAAAGGAGTTCATAAAATGTAAAAATGCAAAATATAAAATAAAATAAAGTTCAGATAAAATGATACCAAATAATAGGATATATAAATATCAAAAGTTTCTTTTCAAATTCATTTCCCCAACCTTGGGACTCAGCCCTCGACTCAACTAATTTTGCATGGTCTTTTTTTTTTTTTTCCTTCCCACTTTTTGTTTCTGTCCCTTCACCAAACCCTTCTGCTATCCACCTCCTAAGGTGTGAGAGCCGTGCTGAAAGGATGAAAGGCTGATTTTGTGCCAGTCCTGAACAGCCTGAGGGAGCCATGGGCACGGTATTCCCCTGATTTAGTTACCTAGCCCTTTACCCCTCAAGGGGACCCTGAGGAGTGGACTGTTTTTATCCCCAACATAATACAGGCTTACCATGGCCATTAATGAAAACATATCCCCACTATTAGGGGCAATGAGGCTTGCCCCTTTATCAAATAGCCCCAACGATGTAAACCCACCCGATTCCCTGACCCCAGGCTCTCCTTTGACCACGGCTCCGAACACTGCAATAAATACCCTCTCATCTATGCCTACTAGTACAGTAGCCAACAATCAACCCTTAAGGAACATTTCCACTCTCCCAGCATGCTCAACTTCAACACCTCTACCCCCACAACCTCCAACATCAACCACCCTATCCTCCCTTATTAATACCTTACAGCCTTATTGCCCACCTCTCCATAACACTACCTCCCTCAACACTACTCTATCTTCGTCACGCCCCCGCCCTTCTACCACCCCTATCTCTACAACAATATTGAATACTCTCTTTAGCGCAGCCAAATGGGACCGATTTTTCGTGATCCCTCCCACAGCTCCCTACTCTGACAACACCCTTCTCTTCCAACAATGTCTCTAAAAACAAGTAGGTAAAGTCTCTTTCCGTAGCCGACCCGACCGCTCCCGTATTGTCACAGTAACAAAACTAACTGACCTATATGGTAACCCTATCCTTGCAGAACCCCATCCAACCCTCAATACTTGCACCGGAACAGTTTCAATCTCCCCAGCAAAATGCCCAGTCTATGACAAAGATTGGTCAGACTGTGGAGAAGACCTACTTGCCTGTCTCACAGACTATGATGCAACATCGGTACAATGCTACTCCATTCCCCCCAGAGGTCATCGAAAGAAACCCACTAACATAGCCAAAATTACCTTCCGTAGACATGACCTTCCCTTTAATGTCTACATAGGAGGAGAATCCCTCCCTGTTCGTCCATACCAACCTCCTTCACGTCAGTGCCAAAATTGTTGGCGTCTAGGACACCAGCCCAAACATTGCCGTTCCCCCAGCCAGATGCCCACTATGGTGCCCAACCTGGCCATACCCGATCTAACTGCTCTGCACAATCACGCACATGTGCCAACTGTGGCGGCCCCCATAATGTATTTTATAGGGGCTGTCCCACCTACAAGTTTGAGTCTGAGGTAGCAACTCTCAGATTCAAACTTGGACTCACACTACATGAAGCCAGACAAGAAGCACGTCGACGTGGTTTCTCTCTTACTCCTTACTCCAGTAATACTGCTCTTCTACCAATTCTCCTAACCCCCCCCCCTACATCTAACTCCCCCTCTTCTACCTCCTACCTTCCCCAGTCAAACTCTTTTGCCATCCTAATCCAGACACTCCAATCGCTACTACAGATATTTCAATCACCACTACAACCCAACACCTTCCCCTCTCCCTCCTCGCACTCCCGTAACAGACAGAACAAATGTTCCACCCCCTCTTCCCCTACCACACAATCACCTCCACCTTCCTTTGCCCCTACGCTTGAGACACTAGTCCTCTCTTCCCCCCCTCACAAGAAATCCTTTATTCCTCAAAACTCCCCAACAAACTCCTCAGAAGAAACTATTGAAAATATTCAAGATTACTTAATGAAAACTGACACTCAACCTCCAAATCTTACAACTCCTGCTCCTTTCACACTCCAAGTAACTGCTGATATCCATCCTCCTCCTAACGATATCCCCTCTACCACCTATCCTCCTAACCCTCCCAACACAGCCCATCCCCCCCGACCCCAACCTCGCCCACATTAACCCTCCCACCATCCCTCTACCCTTCCACTCCCTCCTGGATACACACGTGAATCCCTTATGTCACAAGTATCCCCTTCCTCAGACCCTCCATCTCCTAATATCCCTCCTAGTAGAACACCAACTCCCACACCTCTCCCATCTCAGACCTCTCAGTCCTTATCCCACCCTCTAGCTGCTTCCCCCTCAAAATCTCCAACACGTACTACAATCTATATCACTAAAGTATAACTATCCTTCATTGGAATATTCGCGGTTTCCGCTCCCACAGACCTGACCTTCGTCATATCCTTTCCTCTTATAACCCATCTATTGTATGCCTTCGAGAGACCTTTCTTACACATCCTCCAATACCAATCCCCAATTATCATTTTGTCTCTTCCCCACATTCCCTTTATGTCTCGTCCACACTTACCCTCATTTCTGATCCTCTCCAAGTCGCTAATGAACTGGGTGATTATTTCAGCCAGGTCAATAGTGGTTCTCACCTTTCCGTGCCCACGTTTTGAAACAACCCGTACCTCTGCTTTCCCCCACCTGTCCTCCCGTCACCGAGCTCCCAACCTATCAGACATCCTTACAGAATCCCACACTTTCTGCTTCAACAACCTATTCTCTTTCCTCAAACGCATACATATCCTTCATCTAATCTAACTCCTTACCACACCCGACCCTAACCCTTTCACTCACCAATTCCTTTACCCAGCTTAGACAACTAATCACTAACTAAACCACCCTTCCCTAACAATAACTATAGTGCTACATGACCTTAGATGTCTAGCACATTTATCTTGCTTTTAACCATTAACCATTAACCATTCAAATTCATTTTTTTAGTGGTCTATTTCTAATCCGGTAAAGGGTTGTCTAAAATACGATGGGATAAAAGTGATAAAAGTAGTGGTTTTGGGCAACCCAGGAAGCACACGAGGATACAGCCTCTGCCATGGAGCGAGGGTGGACGCCATCCTTCATCTCGTAAGGGGGCAGACGGAAGGCATGTGTAGGGGACCGTGGGGGACGTATACAGGCGGTCCGCTACAATAATACCTCTCATGGGTACCCTGAGGGGTTGTAATAATAATAATAATAATAATAATAATAATAATAATAATAATAATAATAAATAACAAGTAAAGGAGGGGATCCAACAGAAGAGTGGGGGGAGGAGAAGGTAAGCTGTGAAAATTGAAAGAAGCGGGAGATTGAAAGGAGGGGGCTACACCCCTTGCATGTCTTATTTTTGTTTTGTTTTGTCATGTCTGGACCTTAACTAAGGGGCAGTAGGTGGGTAAGGCACGAGTACCCTACAACCTGAGCGCGTGCCCAAATGAGGTCGCGCGCTCGCGGCCTTCTTGTGGGAAGTGGGTCAGATTTTTGGATTCTTGGCTAACCGGGAGGTCAGGATAAAAGTTTAGGCATCATCTGCAGTGTGCTCTGGGCACAGTCTCCTCGACCATGACTCCAGGGCTATCCCTCGGCTAACCTGTGCTGTTGAAGCATGTTGAAGTTCGGAGATGGTCGCTAAACAGGGGCTGGCCGTTCCTGCTTGTGTCAACAGAAGGTTCCCCTTCCTAGGCAGAGCTTATGAAGAGGCGCGACCCTGGAAGCCACTGGCTGTGACACTTCTTTCATTGGCTCGCATAAATCCTTACAACAAAAGATCTATGGTCCTGGCACGAGTACTATCAGCAAGTGTCACGTGCCGGAACCCGAAACCAGTGGGATGGTGGGGTAAGGATAAAGGATAGAGATAGTGAGGATGAGGTTATGGCAGTCATGAAGCGTCAGGTGACGAGGTGAAGGATTTAAAAATCGGGGATGTGAAGACTGTGGCAAAGGGGAGGTTAAACTTTTATCTAAATATAAAGTTACAGAAACCAAGAGAAAACAAACTACGTAAAAAAAATGAACGAGGACACAAACAAACAAAAAACTGAAGAAACAAGGCTAGGGGAAGGGGAAAGGGGAAAATGAAGGAGTAGGAGGTGGCTTCAAAGGATGCGGCCGAGCCTAAAAACTGCATCCACTTCTCATACCTAAGAAAAAAAATCATGGCCTAATCCCAGTCTCCGGCCGGAACGAAAGATGGTGTCGGTCTATCCAGCCAGTCGTATGCCAAGCACAAACCAACCTACGATGTTCAGAGAAATAGAGAAGCTTCCTCGTTGAGTTCAGATGTTGTAATAAATGGATCCCAGTCTACCATATAGATCCATATGAGTGCTTTATTATGAACAAGCTGGAGTGTATGCTAATTGTGTGTGTGTAAGTGGTGTATATGTGAGGAGAGGTTTGATCAGTGTTTTGTATAGATGCAGCTTCGAGCGTGAGGCAGCACTTTTAAATCGATAAAGCGAATGTAAGGTTTTTTCTTGCCAAGGCGGCCTTTGATCAATATGCAAATGAAACCGAAAGTAGGTATCAAAGGTTAAACCAAGTTTTTGTGGTCTTACAAAGAGGACTTTTGTTTTTGTCGTGTTAGTCTTGATACGCCATTTATGCTCCCATCCCGATACGGTGTCCAGCTCGACATTAATGCGCTGAACGACACCTGAAAGCGCATTGTGTCAAGCTAAGTGCGTACAGTCGTCAGCATAGAGGATAGTGAGTGAGTCTGTGTGTGGGGGGTCTGGAAGGTAGTTTTGTGTATAGTGTTAGATGTGTTGGGCTGAGTATGCTGCCCTGAGGTACTCCAGCATGCATTGAAATGATGCCTGAAACTTTGTTTAAGAATTCTAATTTTGATTTTAATCTTAATCAAGAAAACTGCAGAGTACTTTTTAATCAAAGGTGGCAAGTTAAATTTAGTGTACAGCTTGTAACTTCAAGGCCAGTATGCCAGAACGTGTCCAAGGCTCGCTCAACATCTTTGGTGACAAGAACAGTCTTTAGTCGTCGGTCTTTGTTGTTGTTTATGTATTCGTGATGATGTTGAGTGCGTCCCTGCGTCGAGCGATGCGAGCGAAAGCCGAATTGTTTGTGTGAGAGAAGGTTATGGTCTTCGAGATAACACATTAATCGAGTGTTTATGATTTTTTTTCGAAAAATTTGCCTAATGTCTCGAGTAGACTAATAGGGCGGTAACTATTGGGGTCAGTCAGTCTTTTTGTGGCTTAGGAATGAGGGCCACTAAAGCGGTCTTAAGGGAGAAGGAAAATAGCTGGTTGCGAGAGAGGCGTTGTAAAGGTGAGTCAAAGCTTGTACAAGGTTGTCAGGAAGGTGAATAAGAGCGTCGCGTCCGATATGTGAGGAGCTGGAGCCTTATGAGGAAACCTCTTTATTTTTTTTTTACTTCCACACACGAGATGGGGGCTATGAGTTCGCAGGTGTCGTCCAGCCTGTCCAGTCGGATAATTGGCTCTGGTTAGTTTCTACCTTGTTCTCTTGGCTCCAGGTATCAATTTCTTGAATTTTATGAGTGAACAGGGGATGAGGAGGGTGAGGGTACAAAACTGGGCCCAGTGTTTCTTCAAAAATTTTAATGACATCCACGGGATCTGAAACCTTTACGTTTATTGTGAATGAGGTAGGAAAAGGGGGGGAAGTTACTACCTTTATGTTGTTTATTTTTTTTGCCAAATTCGCGAACTCTGTTGCATTCTACTTTTTTTTTTTTTTTTTTTTACTAAATCTGTCCAATATTTTTGTCGGTCGTTATCAAGACTAGCGATGACGTGTCTTCTTAGAAAAGATAAGTCCCATCGAACATGGTTTTAATCTGTTTAAATTTTGAGTTAAAACGACTTCGAAAACAGGTCAGGAGGCGTTTTGTCCTTCAGATGGCTGAAATGATATACGAGTTTTTATACTGAGGTTATACTGAGACCTGGGGATGGTGCTCAACAATAGTTGAGGCGATGCAGGCGAAGATGTAATTCCAATGCCCATCTATTGTTTGGGAATCAGAGCCCGTCAAAATTAAATTCAAAGTTTTGTTCATTTAATTTAGATTTAAACGACTCCCGGTCTGCTTGTTTATACCGGAAAGATCGTCTTTCTTTGTTTAATATTGGTGATGTGGAAATCTTTATTATGATGGGTATGTGGTCTGAACCAAACGTTCGGACCGGGTTGTAAGTGTGTGTGGCAGGCAAGTGCTGCCCTGTTCCCGAAAACGAGATCAGGGCGGCCCTTTCCTCTGGTGTGCATAAGGTGAAGAAGTCGGGTCCTATGTAGTGGAGTTTTATTGTTTCAAAAACAGAAAAGAGTTGCCTACCGTGTGCATTGGTAGTGCTGTGGTGTAGTTGTCGTGGGGGTAGCGTTGATATCTCCGGCAAAGAAGACTGGGAAATTTGTATAATTGATAATTTGTTGAGTCAGCAAGAGGCAAATTAGTGTTTGGTTTTATATAGGCAGTGGAAAAGATAATGGGGCCCTGTGGGGTGAATAACCTGAATGCCATGAAATCAGTGTGGCTGAATGAGAGGGTAAGGAACTTGTGAATGATGGAGGATTTTATGAGGATACAGGACCTCATTTGCAATCCGTCTCCTGATTGCCTGGATGTGTAACCATAGTGCCGAATTCTATAGCCATTGGTGATGTTCTAGAAAGTCGTAAAAAATATTAGGGATCGAAAAAATTACCTTACATTTGCCTGAACGATCGTTAGCATCCCACTCAGGGTAGAACCATTTTACCTGGGTTTACTTGCGTGGGTCACCTGATCCTGTAGCGGTTCCGTGATCGAGCCTCGATCAGCGGTTCCCCAGGTCAGGGAGAGAGTCCTGCGAGCAGGGCACAGGGCGGGAAATCCTGGGAATCGGCAGACGATTCCAATACTCCCGCGCTTGTCCCAAGCGCCCTTTTGAAGGGAGCACGACAATGGCTCCCTGCAAGGGGAGAGGGGCTCCTCCTCGCTTTGGGAACGACTTCGACGTCGATCTCGAGCTGCTACTCTCGTCGTCAAGGATGTGTCATCCATAGAGACGACGAGGCGGGGCGTGCTTTTTGGTTTTTGTTTTTTGTGTTAAATGTCTTTTTTAGTGTTAAGTGCTTCTGTAGTTTCCTTTGGTTTTTCGTTGTGGTGGTGGTTCAAACGGGGGTTCTTTTGGGGAGAAATGAGGTCTGGGTTTGTTTGTCCCCTAGTTGCTGTGGTTTGAAATTTTGGGGGTACTCAGGATGTATAAATTGCGTTTGAAGATCCCCCTCTAGCCAATGCTGGGAACCCGTTTTTTTTGTAATGATGGGACGGTTTTTTGCGATTTCTAGCGTTGTATTTACAGCAATGAAGCTCAGTAAGATGACTTTATTTTTGGTTTGTGTAGGTTAAATGTTTTGTTGAATTGGGGTGGAGGCAGAGGTCCTGAAGGTAGATGCAAGACGTCGGGGGTGTGCAGTGGGCAGGTGTGTGGCGGCTGTTGTGGCGTTGAAGGGAGTGTTCTTGTTTTCCCAAATCTGGACTTTTTTGCTTTGAGTATTTCCTTCCCTTTGGGGCAGATCCCTAAATGCAGTGCGACCCCCCGCAGTTGCAGCTTTGATCCTCCTTGCATTTGGGGAGTGACCTCGCCCCCGCAAGAGAGTTCTGTTTTGTGTGTGTGCATGAGTTTTGTTAAAATTTAAAACCCGTGCAGTTTTAAAATTGTTCGATCTGAACAAAGAGCTCTGGTTCTACATTGTAGGTTGGGACCAATGTATAATAATAATGATCCCACGTGTAAGAAGTTTCTGGGCTTCCTCTGGGGCTTGTAAACCGTTCTTGGCGAATACTTCTAGGCTGACTGACTCGCAAGATCGTGGGAGGATCGTCCTGTCGATCTTTTAGCCACGATCGTGCCATTTTGCTTCGTTTCCGGAGAGGGACGGGAGTAAAACCTTGATTTTTCAGTTTCCTTTGGCCTCCGGTCGAGAGGAATGGGGTCAGTTGTTCGGGTTTGGGTACTGGCACTTTGAAGGCATTGCGGATTTTAAAGAGGTGTGTGAATGCCACCTCAGTGAATATCTTCTAGAGACCACCTCACAAGAGATGGGCTCTCCAGCATATGCCTGTTTTATATCATGGCCTATGGTCATGTCATAACTTGGGTCAAGGTTCAGTCTAGCAGGTGCTAATTTAGACAACGGGGTAAGGTGGCTCGAGGCATCAGAAAGGAGGGCTCCTACCTGTCTATTCGTATCCTATTGGAAGTTTACTAGAATGGCAGTCATGAGATGGTCTGCCATACCAGTCCCTAGCAAAAGAATGACAACTCACAGGCACCGCAAGACAGGCACGCTAAGCCCCCCCCCCCTCCCCAACACCCCTCCCCTGCGGGAGGTAAAGGTCTGCCCACGTCGAGAGCGAGCTCGAATATGGGGTCCAGTTCATTAGAAGATGCGCAGTGAGTTATCCTAATGGCGAAAAATACGTATAGTAAGAATAGCTACAGGGTACGAAGCTAATTGAAAAGCAATTAGGGTCGCGGCAACAATGAAAGGTGTGCGCAACACAGCCAGGGTATCACGCAAGAGCGAGGTCGAGCTTGCTGTGGAGGAGTCAAATCACATCTCTTTATCCAACCACCACAAAACCTTGGGACCTAGAAGTCCCGAAAGCCCTTGTATGGGTTTATTTCCCAGTGGTATTTATACAATTGGGCCACATTATCGTGGCAACAGTTATATTAACAAAACTTATATACAATTAATGAACAGTAGATCTTCTAACAAAATTATTCAAACAATAAAAAGTAGTAAAACGATTAAGAAAAAAAATAATGAAAGCTTTCAATAAAAACAGATTCAAAACCGATTAACAGGACGTTAAAAGCACAGTAAGTAAAATCAATAAAACGGATACATTTAATCTGTAAAACAAAACCCAGAACAAAGTAAATCTGTCAATCATATATAAGATATCCCCAGTGTCCTCTGCGAGCCTCCAATACTTAATTATCTATAATTAAGGTGGTGACGTGGCAGGTCGTAAATATAAAAGCGAAAAAAAACAATTATCTAAGATTGATAAAATGATAATTAATAAAACTGAAGGTTTATGTAATTTTAAAAGAATATGGAAAACAAATTACGTAAAATTAATTTTGTAAAATAAGAGGAGGGATTCGGTGTTAAGATGAAATAGAAAAACGTTGAAGCAATAGAAGAAATAAATATGTAAAAGAATAAAAAAACATTTAGATCCGTTCTCTCTAAAAATAAGACTTACTGGGAATAAAAAGCTATAAAAACTCGTAAAATAGGTACATTCACCAAGACTTATTCCCACCTACTGATTCGGAGCATTCGAAGCTCAAGAGGAAAACTCGGGAAATGACAATGGTAATAGTTTTATATGTTCCAAAGAGAACATGGTTTTGGCAACAATAGAGTATTCGTGTTGGAATGCGTTGGGCGGGAATCACCCCAGCATGTTTGAGCGCCGCCCGCTGGATTACCCAGGTTCAGATCAGGAGTCGGGTTTAGGTGTCAAGGTGTCGAGGGACTTGTAGGGTATGAGGGCTGGGATAGGGGTAGGCATGAGGAAAAGGACGAAAATGAGAGAATAAAAAAAGAGCCGTGGGGTGAAATGAAAGAAATGAGTAAGAGATCACCGGTGGAACAGAAAGGTAGAATAGAAAAGGTAGAGATTAGCATGCGAGAAGAATAAGATAACATACCGAAGGAACGAGAGAGAAACGAGGAGATTAGCAAGGTAGAAAGTAAGGAATAACGTAAAATTATTAAGGGAAAGGCAAAGAACGAGGAAGAAGTGAGAACGAGAGAAAGTAGTTAGTAGAGACGAAATAGCGAGTTGAGTGAAAAGAGCGAGAAGAGAGAGAGAGAGAGGGGAGAGAGAGAGAGAGAGACAGAGAGAGAGAGAGAGATGAGAGAGAGAGAGAGAGAGAGTCAGAGAGAGAGAGGGGGAGGGGGGGGAGAAAAGGGTAAACGAGGAAAAGTAAAGCAATAGGGAAGTGTAGGAGAGACTAAGGGAAGTGTAGTGGCACGACGCCCACCCCTGTGCCACGCTATGCCTTCGGGACCCCCATGCCCGCAGGGTTTTTCTTTTGAACGAGCGGGAAAGAGCGAGTGAACTACCGAACGACCGACTTGGGCCATCTTCAAGACCTCGGGGAACCTTCCGTCTACCTTCACGGTACTTTTTTGGTCAAGCAGGAGAGAGAGACCAGACTTCTGGGAGGCGGTTGACAGCACCTTGGCTTCCTCGCCCGCCGGCCCCCTGTACCTCCGCACGCAGGTTTTTGTACCGTTGACCCGTATGTTTCTCGCAAATCCGACCCCCCGCATTCCGGTACTCCGTCACAACCGAAAGTAGTATAGGTTATTTTCTTTTTGCGTAGGTCAGCTAGCTTAGCGAAGTGTTTGTGCCCAGTTTGGGTGTGCGTCCCGTACTGTCATGTGTGTAGTGTGATGCGTGTTACGTGTCGTGTTTTACCGTCTGTGTTTTAATGTTTAATGTGTTTTTTGTTTTAATTTTTAATGTTTTTTGTGTTTTAATGTTTAATGTGTTTTTTTTTTAAATGTTTAATGTGTTTTTTGTTTTAATTTTTTAATGTGTTTTTTGTTTTAACGTTTAATGTGGTTTTTTGTTTTAACGTTCCATGTGTTTTTGTTTTAACGTTCCATGTTTGTTTTACTTTTACTTTGTTACGTGCCACGTGCTTTGTTTACTTGTTACGTGCCACGTGTTTGTTCCTTTTTAGCTTTTTGTTCGACTTGCGTAATAAACCAATAATTCGACGGTGGGGTTTTCATGATCCCTCAAGTACTGATAAAGCCTCCAGAGAGCACAACACCAGACTCCCTGATCGTCGAGACAGTCCCCGTGGTGGCACGGGAATTTATAGTTATTTAAAAACCGTAATTAGTTATGGGTTTTTTTTCGTAGTATTGGGAGTCACTACAGAAGCAAGGGTGAGAGGAGGATAAGAGATTACGGTTCGGATGGGGGAGGGGGGGAGGAGGGCCCCACAGTGGGGTATGTTTTATATGTATGTGTATATTATAATATATACATATATAATTTATGTATATGTACATATACATATTATATATATACATATGTATATATGTGTATACACCCCACACACACACACACACACACACACACACACACACACACACACACACACACCACACACACACACACACAAGCGCGCGCCCGCACACACACACGCACACAACAAACACAAATATATTAATATATATGTATATATATATGTATATATATACATATATATATTATAACACACACACATTACATATATACTTCTTTTAACGGTAGGTTCATGTTCTGAGCCGCCGTGGTCACAGCATGATACTTATTGTAGTTTCCATGTTGTGATGCTCTTGGGTGAGTACGTGGTAGGGTCCCCAGTTCTTTCCACGGAGAGTGCCGGTGGTACCCTTTTTTTGGTAATCATTCTCTCTATTTATCCGGGCTTGGGACCAGCAATTGAATTGGGCTGGCTTGGCCACCCAGTGGCTAGGAAGGCAATAAAGGTGAAGTCCTTCCCAAAGGGGGAAAAACGCGGCGGTCGGACTTGAACCCTCGAATTTAATTGCCGTCGTGGCCCGGGTTTCCTT
>NC_051392.1:33338733-33373733 GCF_015228065.2 Penaeus monodon
TGGCTGGCAAATTCTCCTCTGGGGCGGGGAAAGGGCGGGGGCTTTTGGCCTTTCAGGAGAGTTCCCAACCCCTGAATCTGTGCCTGCATCTGCATCTGCATCTGTGCCTGCATGCGGGCCAGCTGGTCCCCCACCTGCGCTCCCAACCGGTCCATAAGCCGTGCCTCCAACTGGGCCAGTTGCCTTTGCTGCATTTCTAGGCCAGCAGCTGCAGCAGTCCCAGAATCAGACAGTGCCCCTCACGAGGCCATAGCACTCCCGAGCTGGTGCCAACCTTGGTCTGGCCCCAGAGGGTAGTTCGTCCGGGGGGCCTGCATCCTCTGGGGTGGGTGGTCGGGGACCCTGGCTTTTGACATCTTGGGGGGCTGGCAGCGGGCACCTGTGATTTTTTGGGCAGTGTGGTGCGTGACCGCAGTCTATACGTACAGAACCCACAACCTTCCACGTCACACGGGAAAAAGACACTGCACTTTGGGTGCGACACATGGCGGACACACACTTATATTTGCAAGATTTCAGCGTTCATAGGTAGACACCACAGACATCACACATCCTGAGCACTGGTAAAAATAAATAAAAAGTGCACAAAGGTAAAAGGCAGAATTACAAAAATACAATGTTAAAAAAATGTTACTTGGAACTGGCCAGGAAATCAAAATGCATCAAAATGAAAAGGAAAAAACCTGATATACAATAAAACATGAAAAAAATCTACTTAAAACACAATAAAAGTAAAATAAAACAAATAAAATTTAAAGTGAAC
Organism: Penaeus monodon; assembly: GCF_015228065.2. NCBI lineage: Eukaryota > Metazoa > Arthropoda > Malacostraca > Decapoda > Penaeidae > Penaeus > Penaeus monodon. The sequence continues at coordinate 33,339,497 of NC_051392.1, forward strand.
CTAAAAAAAAATATTAGGCAGGCAGCCAAACCTGGGAAAAAAAAGGGACTATGAAAAAACTTTTAAAGAAAAAAGTGGAAAAAAACTAAAGGGCGGGCAAAACCTGCTAAAACAGTAAAATGAATTAAATCTAAGGTAAAATTGAAAATATACCAAAACAGGAAGTAAAACCTCCCTAAAACAATAAATTACAGTAAAAACATTTCAGGTAAAAATAGGGGAAAAATAAAAAGGCAGCAAACCTGCTAAAACCAGTAAAATGACACATGACCACATTAAATAAAAAAAAAAAAAAAATGAAAATAATTATTAAACCAACTATAAACAAGAGGCGTGGGCTGGAGGTAAACAAACCCTCTATCCCTTATGCTTGCCACCACAAATCTGAAATGGTTTGTGGGCAGCTGCTCTGCCACTCACCTTGCTACAGGAGCTGACGAATATTCCTCAGTTGCAAATTATTGGCATGAGGGGGAAAGCCGGGCAAAATTAACCTCCAAGTTCTGCAGGAGTAAAGAGACACCAGGATTCGTCTTCGACTGCTTTATTGTCTGTTGTACGGTGCACAGAATCACGACCGAGTTCAATATAATCCAAACAGGGTTTACAACACAGTAAACATATAAAAAAGCACCAAAATTATAAAATACAATAATCTCCCTCAGCCCACACTCACACCCTTTCACGACCGAGGTTACCCGCCAACTGCCTGCCGGTGGCGACTTCACCGCCCACTCGGCGAAGGGGTTGCCACCTTCTCAGTCGTGAAAGGGGTTGGTGTGGACCCGCGAAAATCTTTCTAACCTAAGACTCAAAGGCACGTTCTCCTGGAGGTGGGGCGTTAGTAAGCTCATTTAAAAAAAGGAAGCGACCACCAAGTGGCAGCATGGCCATCACCCGTTCGCATACGTGAATCCGGGTGTGTTCTTTTTATCTGAGAATCGTCACACTACACAAATACTAAGATCCTTGAGTCCAATGACAGTTGTGTCTGCACCTGTGTCAGGGATGATGGCAAGACTATCTGATGAATCATTATGCCCAATTGTACGCAGACTTTATGGGAAATTTGGGGGTTTAGGTTGTGCAGTAGAGGTTGCACTCCTGGCATGTGACACTGAAGGGATACAAACTTTTTATTTCAATTTTTGGTTTGGGTCCTCTTTTGTCTTTTACATTAATAAAAGTGTCCTGCCGTTTGCAGCCCCTTGAATCTGGCATCCGGGCGGACACTTTGCATTTAAACCCCCAAGGCCTTTTTTCCCCACAAGCTGACAGTGGAAGTAGTGGCCTGCATAGACCTTTTTCATTTTGATGACCACAGCATTGCGGGACTTTTAGGAGGGTGAGCTAGGTCTCATCTTGGGACTTCTGCTTCAGGGCCCTTTTTCCTCTTTTATATTGAAAAACAGCACGTATGAAGCTTTTCCCCCTCAAGGCAGATGCTGGCTGCCTTTGAGATTATGGCCCCTGCATTTCTCCAAAACATCTTGAAAATTCGCTGAACAGCCATCTAAAGAGCTCGGGGTATTCCCCTTATCCTATACCCTTTGGATCCCGGGTTTTTCACCCACGCCCAGATTTTGGGTCCTGAGCCTTGCAGAGGTTACTCCTGTAACAAGTTTTTCGCCGACCAAAAGAAACAAAGCACTCGCCATCTGCTTGCTTTCATTTGAAAGGCCCCTTTCCTCGCAGCGCCCTTACTGGTATTTTTTATATCCCCGAGCTTGTAAAAACATCATTCTGGCATTTTTTGGGGCTGCGGGCACGTTTAAATTGTGCCCGCACCCGCGCTCTCAGGGGTGACACATGCTTAGCGTTGCTGCTCTTTATGATGGCAGTGAGAGACCACCATGACAGCAAAACGGGCCCCTTTTCGCTTCCATTCCCGGAAATGTTGGGGTTTTGCATTGCTTGATACTTTCGGGGGTTGTATTTTTGCCCTTCGAGGCGGGAGAGTGTGGGGAACGTTGGACACAGCAGAAGGCTCAATGGGGGAATCGCAGTTTAATCTACGGGCTCGGGAGTGAAGGAAGGGTCAGTCCTTAAAACGGCCCCCTTCCTCTCCTTCCGACGGGCTTTCCCCTCGCCCCCTAATGATCTTCCTCTTCCCCTTCCGACGGGGCCCCCTTTTCCCCCGTAGGGATCTTCCTCTTCCTTCCAAAGGGCCCTCTTCTCGCCTGTAGGGAATCCTCTTCTTCTCTCTCCCCGATCCAGGGTTTCTCTTCGCTTGTAACGATTCTGGCCCTCCTCCTTCCGATGTGCTTTAAATTCTTCCTCTTGTTCACTCCTCCTGTATCTCCACTTAAGCAATGTATTGTATATCATTGTGTGGTGAGTGGTGTGGGCGACTGCTGCCACTCCCTGTTTGTGCTACCTTCAGCACTCTTCAAACGGGCTAGAGTCTGGTTCTTTCTACCGGGTTCATTTCTGATGTCCCGCCCGTCTTTTTGCATGTTTCTTTCTTTACCCATTGGTCTAAGCCGTGGTAAAGGGTGTTCATTCGATAATACGCTAAATTCGGCGCAATCCGGTGAATCAAGTTCCTGTCCATAAGCGCCAGTGTGGGGGAGTGAGTGGGCTGTGTGGTTGGCCGGTGCCGGTGGTGAGGCCCGTCCACGCCGGTCACGTGCGGGTAGGGCGAGCCGGTAGGGCGAAAGAATCAGTCCGTCATGAAGCGTCGCAGACAGCACAGAGATCTGTCTCGCTCCTCACGATTCTTCACATATGCTTCGTTCGCTCCCTTATCCTGCTAAATTAGAACTTACCTATAACAGTATAGCACAGCACAACACTACCGTCACTATAGCACCACAATTCCACTCACTAATGAAATCACTCCTGAGTGGGTTGTTTATTGAGCGGGGCCACGAGGGTGGAGGCACTGGCAAGGGACGACAAGGCCACAAGGGGAACAGGGCCACAGAAACTTGCAAGGCTGGCATCAGACTGAATAACTGGATCACTCACTGCCTCCATGTTTCGTGTATTCTCACTGTGTCGTGTCGTCGTATATTGTTTGTGTTTCTGTGGGGTGTTTCTCTACTATGCTTGAGGAAGACAGAATACACCATTAAAACTAAAGTTAGGTTCATGGAGTCAACGTCTGGACCGACGAAATAATTATCAGTGGGTGTGTAGTGTGTTTCTGTTTCACTAAGTCCTCGTTGCGCCATTCCCCTCTCATGACAAAGATCTTGCCTCTTTCAGTTCTTGATGCTGCCCGCACAGTGTCCAATACTCTATGCTGCCTCGGACATTTGAACTAGAGAGACACAAAATGAAATAATTGCTACTCTCTACACTTACAAACTGTAACAGAGATCTCACGCTTTTACAGAGATACGTACTATTTCGTCTATCCTCGCTCACTTAATATAAAACCTTCAATATGCCCTGCTTCTTCATAGTTACGAATGGTGATAACATTATTCTCCCACATAAAGCGCAGTATAAGGTGTATTAATATAAATTTATACGTTAATTACTTCATCAATAAGCAGTACTGATAATCTTGTCATGCTTATTTATTTCCGTTCTGTTCGTGTCATCACTAGAAGAATTTTAAAAATAATAGCCTCTCACAACTCATCATCAGAGTGACAAGGCGCTTAATCTCGTACTTTACTATATCACAACCCACGTGTATCAGTCATGGTCTTGTGGCTATTTTTGAAGTACTTTGGAAAAATAGGTTGAAGTTGTCAACGTGATCACTCGCATCACCCCACAGCAAGATGTAGCTTGATAGTTGAGGTTTCATCACCAGACAAGAGTGAACCGGGGGGGGGGGGGCTGGCATGCGATATGCCAACATTCCTGCTGATGCAAGTTTCCATGTTTCCTCACATAAACCTCTCAATCAAGTGTAATAGGGAATTGTCCTTTTTCCCGAGACCTGATGAGGTATTCTGAGAGAAACTGTTAGAGGAACTAGAGAATTTTTATAATAGTTATGTGTCGTACAAACAGTACTTTATAGAGAAGTTAATGGTTTGGGAACAAATGACACCCGGCTTGCAACGCACTTCTTCTTACATCTTTTACGCTGGTACGTCCTCCTTCCAGAAGCGTTTCAAGTTCAGACGTGTTACCGATACTGACAGGGTCAAGTGTAAAGCCAATGGATTGATTGCCAGCTGTCCAGAGTTCCAACTATATGGCTGTTACCTACCGTACAAAGGAAGCTTATTCATGAAGCTTCTTTCATGTAGTTCATGTCACCGGTACGTCGTACGCATTTTGATAGGAAGATATTGTACATAACATAAGGAGCAACGCCGAGAAGGTTATTAGGTCATTTCCCAGATAGACATGAATGTGTGATCATTGTTGCCGCCGTTGTTCTGCTCTGCACTGTCCCACAGCGACGACAGGGTAGGTGATCTCCTTTCCGTCTCGGTTCCAGCCTCTCTCCTTAATCTCTCCCACCACAGAACCCTTCCCTCCAATCCTTCTCTTCCACACCCTCTGCCAACCTTGATCTTGTCAACCTCAGTCCCAATGGGCTGTAACTGTGCCTCCCTCGGTGTGAATCTTATCCAATCCAGCAAACAGGTGTAGGCTAGGTGGGAGGGGTCCCTACTTCTGAGAGAACCCATCCTCCAAAGTTAAGGTCTTTGGCCCTATTTTAAGGCTCCAGAGGCCTCCACAGGGGCCTCTGCTGCTTAGGCAGAATGCCCCTGAAAGTAAAGGCTCAAGGCAGACGCCCTTTGCCCGAGCGCATAATAGTGAATCATCAAACCTTCCAGGGTAAACCTGTTTGAAACTAGTTCCACAGGTTAAACAACCATTCAAAGGTACTCGCAGGATCCTGAAAGGGACAGCTCAATTGTGTTGGGCAAACCTTGACCACGGTGCTGCCAAACACTTATGAAGAATAATATAAAGACCTGCATACCCTAATCCATGGATTATCAGGCATTCATCAACATTGGCAGAACTACAACATTTGATAGTTTTTCATGTCACCCCAGTTTCTGTATGCCTACAATAGATTATACCATGGAAAATCGTCACTTTTTCCTGAGAGGATTCCAAGTTCAAGACCATTATGAACTATTGACAATGGACCTCATGGATTAGTAGTATCAATAAGTAACGTCAGATATTCCTTCTAGGTCAATCCACCTGCAGACAACACTACAGGTGAAGGCTATGAGATAAGGCTGATTACGACCTTACACTGTTGCATCCATCTACTCCTTCCTTCCACATAATCTCAACGTAGCTGATTTGGAGATGTACTTGGGCAGTTTCCCATCCATTTCTACTCTTGGGAGATTTCGTGGTCGGCATCCCTTGGGGAGACCTTTGTGCAACCCTCGATGAAGGGCCTTGGAGTCCTTGTTTCGTAGAGTAGTCAGATTTACAGAACAGTGACACTCCTCACACATTTCCACTATTTTCAAACCATGGGACATTCCTCCCATATGCGTGCCCTATCAATAGGCCTCCCTGATTCCAGTTGAACTTTACTTGGTAGGTATGGGAAGACTTACATGAAGCGACACACTTCTCAATATACTCTTTGTGGGTGATGGCGGCTGAATGGTATTCTATGTCATTGACTTGCAGAGATGGGTGACTTGAACATTGCGGCCTGGAATCTTTTTAGTATTGCAAGGAGTCTGTGCTGATTTCCAGTGTTATTCCAATGCTGTAAGTCAACCTCACATCACGAATTCACTCACCTTGCAGCAGAGCATCCATTTCCCCCCAACGTAGCGGGCCATTACCGTCGACCTCCAGTACCATGGGTGGTCTGATTGAATGCCAACAAGCTGTTAGAACAAAAAGCTGCATTAAGGCAGTTTGAAACGACCCCTCCCCATTGTAAACTTGATCAATTACAACAGACCCAAGCAGGCCCAGGCGCGTGCTAAAGGATGCTAGAAGAGCGGACATCGTGGAGACAGTGTATCTCTCCTCAATTAACTCTCGGGACCCCCTTAGCATCGTAGTCAAAACATTCTATTGTTATATTGTAATACTCTCGGAGTGTGCTTCAAGCAATCAAGTAGTGAGGCAGGGGAGGTTCACAGGATTGCTTGCACTATTCAACACGTATAAAGTATACTCTATGTTGGGTGCCGCACATGGTGTCAGTGGAAATGAAAGCGACGCTGATCATAGTGCTAAGGGGCTGCTGCTCAAGCTCTGATGCTCGTTTTCCTCTCCCACACACTGACCTGAAACCCAGCATCAGGAGTTGGAAGGAACATGGGAGCATATCTACAGAAATACGATGACAGGAGAAAAGAGATTAGAGATGACCTTGGCATAGTTGTGGACTACCATCCATCCATTAAGTGCATTAGAATACTAAGAATCGGCCTCCAAGACTGAGTCCATGTGGGTCAATGAAATGGCTAAAGTGTGAAGCCCTTTGTAAGAGATTGCCAAGATCCCATTACGATCAGCTCATGTAGTGGAATAGATGTTGCATACATTCTCAGACTCAACGACGTATCTTGTACTTGTCTCCCTCATATAACACTGAAAAGGTATTGTGGGATTGTTACATAGCAGGGTCTTATTAGTTTCCTTAGGGAGACTAACATTTTTTGTATAAAATTTAATCTGCACAAATGTTTATGCAATAATTTTTATGGCAACTTACAGGTCATATTTATATCTTTTTTTTTTTTAGTTTGTTTATTGTTTATTGTAAGATATCTATTGATAGTGTTTTAATTTTAAACATAGTAATATTTCTATTTTTACAAGTATTCGCCGCTAATGACCTGTTAGCTGTTGATGCGGTGCCGGATAAATTTTAAATAATCATCATCATCCTTGCCATTATCGTTTAAAGAGAAAAGTCTTTTAACCCCAGTATTATGGCCTGGTATCCAGACCCACTGTGATTACAGCCAAATTACTGAAGAGAAACTAATAGTGCCCCAGAGCGGGATTGAGGTTGTGCTGGGATTAGCCTAAGAGATCGGTGAGGGTGACATGGATAAGGGAAGCAGGCAAAACTGGAAGCTATAAGTTGTGAGCATCAAAGGAAAAAAAATGGCATGGTCAGCATATTATATCAGAGACAGGACGACAGATGGGCAAAGAAAGTACGAGACTGGACCCTAGATAATATAAGACACCAGGACCAGACCAATTACAAGATATTTGCCTAAATAACGAAATTTTGGAGCTAAGGAACTGGAACAAAAAACACAAGACGAACAAAGTTGGAAAAGGTTGGGAGAAGGTCTATGCCTGCATTGATTGTTTCAGGGCGCTGCTGCTGATGGTATATGCATGTGTGTTGTGTATATATATATTATATATATATATATATATAATATCTATAGATATATATATGTATATAATAATAGATATTGTATATAATATATATATATATATGATATATATTATATATTATATCTATATATATATATATATATCTATATATAGAAAGATATATCTATATATAGAAAGATATATCTATATATACAGATATATATATATAAGTATATACTATATATGTATATATAATATATCTATATATATATATATATATATATATATATATATTCTATATATAGATATAATATATATATCTCGTATAATATATACATATGTGTGGGTGCGTCTGCGTGTGTGTGTGTGCATTAATTAATATTAATTATTTTAAAAAAGAAAGAAAGAAAAAATATCTAATTTTATATATAATATATATATAATATATATAATATATTCTATAATATATAGTCTATATATATATATAATCTATATATATATATTTGTGTTTGGATGTGTGTGTGCAAATATTGTATGAATATACACATGGTGTGTGTAGTGTGTGTTTATGTGTGTGAGATATAATGACTCACCTGTATGTTAATGGACGTGTCTAACAGGAGGTAGAGGTAATGATTGATTGATTCTATAACGCGTCAACAGCTAAGTCATTAGTGGCAAACACATTGTTAAGATTTTTAAAAATCTATCATTAAATATCTTACAAATACAATGATATATCAAAATCAAAGCTAAATATTATGCTCTAAGCGTATAAAGTTATTGCGAAATATTATGCATAATTAACTCTCATTGAAATAATTAGCTTCCTAAGGAAACCATAAGACCCTCTACTCACAATCTTCCCAATACATTTTTCAGTGTATATGGGGGAGACAGTACATATATCTTTGGGTCTGAGATGTTTTGTCACATCTTTCCACTTACATGTTTACCTGTTAACAATGGCTCCTTGGGTCTCTCACAAAGTGCTTCACTTTTAGCCATCATTGGTCCATGACTCCAGTCTTGTGTGCCCGAATTCTTTAATCTTGTTACTACAACGTCTACTTTTTGGTTTGGGATGGAGGTTTGTCACCCACTAGCCAAGGTCAGCCTCTATTTCTCGAAGTTTGCTTTCTAGAGGTTTACCTCCTTTTGTTTCCCGAGTCCATCTATCATAAGACAACTCCTGACTCTGTTTTCCGGTCGTTTTGTGGGAGGGAAAACAGAACTCACAGGAGCTTGAGTGGCAGCTTCCCTTTGAACACCTTCTGATCAGCTAGCTCATTTCCACTGACACCAACATGTGTCTGGCAACCCAACATAGAGTTATCTTTTTAACGTGTTGCCATCAGTGCGAAGCCAATCTTGAACCTCCCTCACTACTGGACTGTGATAGGTTAAACTCTTGATTGCTTGGCAAGGCACTCTGAAGTCCCACATATATTACCAAAGAGTGGTCATTAAGATTTCTAGTCATCTAACTGCTGCAATGATGGCATAACTCTGCAGTGAAGATCGAGGCGGCAGAGAAAGACTGCCAGATCAGCCTTCCTGCTGCTCACTGCTGCAAGCCCACACCATTTTCAGACTTTGAAAAGCATCTTGTATATATTGCATCTGATCTTGTTCTTAGAAATGTTCTGAAGAAATCCTCTCTCTAACTTTTTCTGCTTCGGATCCTCCCCTTTCCCAATTGCTGGTGACAAATTCCCAGCTCGACCTATTATCCCCAAGGGGGATTTGGGGGAATTTCCAACATTCCAGAACCTTAGTGAGATTTAAATTAGAATCATCCACTATATTCCTTCCTCATCTCTCCTACATAGGATCGCTATTCTCACAGGGTGTTGAAAACCAATCTGGAATGTCAAGAAAACCTGAATCCTTTGTAGCTTATGTATAATCAGGTTCATGTTGTCCCAGTGTAATGGAATAGGGGGTTCTCCACTCTCAGCATACAGGGACTCCACAGGCGGAAGACCTGAAAGCCCCAGATTCTTAGAGCTTTCTTAGACCAATCCCACATATCCGCAGAACAGTGGGAGATGCAGATGAATAGCCTCACATCCATAGTCAACTTACTATACGACTAGGCCTCGGTAAGCCGTATCATCATTGTGGTGAGTCTGCACACCAAGATAAATGCGTAAATAGTACCCTCAAAATGCTAGTGCTTTGTAGCCTGCACTTTTACCTGTTTGATGTGAGGCACCATGTATAGTCTTGAGTCGAAAAATTGACCAAAGTCCTCACCTCTTGGGCAAATTGCAATGGTTATCCTCCTAAAGAGAGGGAAGGATGGAACTTTCCTCGTTTGTGTGATATGTATGCCATGGTCCTTTGCTTGGTAGAAAAATTTGAATCCATGATATGTTGCCACACTGTACAACTTGATTTTATTGCAGTCTGAATGTGTCCCCTTGCACAGTTTTCCTGTAAAAGCTTCCTCCTGAGCAATACAGTGTTAAGTCATTCCACTACAAATTACATGAGACAGCAACTTGAACAACCTTTACATTACGACTGCTTTTATAGCAACGGCAACAGGGTCCAACTCAAGACACCCTGGTACCCTTCAAGCTGATCTCCAGGTTAGAGAAACTGGTTCCCCCACCTGAAATCTAAACTTCCTGTTAAACCAATGTCATACAGCTTCATGATATGCCATTTTTTCCAAGTAGTATCATACTCCTTTTCAAGTTCAAAGAAGACTTCTATCATGTGACTCGCCTGTGCAAGGAATTCTGTACAGCAGTTTCATCCTCACAGTGCATCTTTGTTTGATCTCAGTTTTCTAAAGCCATATTGATATGGGTCAACCCATTTTCTGTTTCTAGCAGCCAGGTCCAACCTGAGTTTACCTTTTCTCCATCATCTGCAGATGCGGCTGGTGAGAGAAATTGGTCTGTATTTCCCTGAGTGGAAGTATCTTTGCCAGGTTTAGGAAAAGAATGATTATAGCCTCTTTCCATTGTATTGCACTGTGCCTTCCTTATGATCCTATTGGAATATGTTCCCACACGAACTTCTGGGAGCTCGCTGGTAATGAGTATCATTTGGTATGGGAATATAAGTCTATGTCAAAAGCTGCAACGCAGAGTCCACTCCTTTGCGCAAAAATGGCAATTTGGTATGGAAGTTTCTGCTGCAGGTCCTACTGAAGAACAACACTGGGTGTTGTTTTCCTGTTCATGTCCGAAGAGGGAGACATCGATCAGTGGTAAGATTCTCCAGAGAGATTCTCGGCCATGGATTAGCTAGCTCTTTCTTGTCTGTGATGATTTATGCCGTTATACTTCAAAGCAGGTTGTGACATGGATGTGCTCTTTCCAGCGATCTTACGCACCTTGTCCCCATACCCATCGCCAAGGGGGTCCCAGAGTTTAATCGAGGAACGTACTGTCCTCCATGACGTCCGTACTTCTAGCCTCCTTTAGCACGTGCCCTGGCCCATTGCTCGGGAACTTTTTTGTAATTGGATCAAGGTTACAAGCTGGGGCGCTCGTTGCCAATTTGCTTTAAATGGCGCTTTTCCTTGCTCTGACTAGCTTTTCCGGCGCGAAATCTATTCAAACCACCTCATGGTACTGGCGGTCGACGTAAGTGCCCATACTTTTATGGGAATGATGCTTCTGCTGCAAGGTGATATTCGTGATGTGAAAGTAATTAACAGCATCTTGATGCACACTGTAAATCATTCACAGATCGTTTGCACTACTGCATTTAGATCTAAAAAGATTCTAGGCCGCATGTTTCAAGCCGCCACTCTGCACTCCATTGGCTGGAATACCCATTCACCTCCTCCAAATTATTGGAAAGTGGTCTTCCATGACCTGCCAATTGAAGTTCAACTGTAGATGAGGTGAGCCTATTGATAGGTCCTATATTGGAGAATGTCCCAGTTTGAATATTGAAATGTATGAGAGTGTCCACTGTTCAGTAAACTGCATCCTACTCTTAATAACAAGGACTCCAAGGCCTGCCTCGAGGGTTGCACAATGTTGTCTCCCCAAGGTGATCCCGACCACTTTGGTAACTGCCCAGTAGATTTTCCAAATCATTTTAATTAGATTTGTGAGGAGGTAATATGGATCAATATTGTAAGGTCGTGTCAAGACGATTCTCACAGCCTTCCAACCTGTATGTTGTCTGCAGGTGGATGGCCTGGAGGGATTCTTGACGTAGCCATTACTAGCTACTCCCCTCCATGAGTCCGTTTGTAAATAGTTCCATAATGGTCTGAACTTGGGAATCCTTTCAGGAAATCGGATGATTTTTTCAATGGTCATATCTGCTTGTAAGCATCACAGAACTGGGTTACATGAAACTATCAGATGTTTGGCAGTTCTTCCATTTTGCATGATTCCCCTGACAGTTCATCTGATTGGTATCCAGTTCTTCAGTTCTTCTTCATAGGTGTTTGGTCAGTACTGTGGGTCACAGGTTTGCCCCACACCTTTATGCTGTCCCTTTTCAGATCCTGGGAGTACCTATTTTAAGGATTGTTTACTTTGTGGAACTATTTTCCACAGTCTTTCATTTGGCGACAGGCTCAGGCAGGCTTTCTTTGACTGGGCAAAGAACGGACCTGAGCCTTTACTCAGGGGTTATTCTGTCTAGACAGCGTGAGGCCCCTGTGGGATGTTGTGGCGACTGGAGCTTGTCACCGTTGAGAGGCCCCCTTGGACAGCGCCTTCCTGCGCGGCTCACAAGAGACCCCCACTCGAGCGAGTTTTTTTTATTAGGCTCCGGATCCTTTGCCTGGGCAACTAGGGGCCATACCTTCAGCCTTAGCTTCAGGGGGCATATTCCGCCTAGCAGAGGAGGGTGCCCCTGTGGATTTGGTGGCAGCTGGAGCTGTCACCATTGAAGCCTCTGGAACCTTAACTAATGGCTCCAAAGACACAAAACCTTTGACTACCAGCTATATCATAACGACAGCGAGGTGAGTGGTGATAGTTTCCTGTATCATTAGGAGCTGACACTGCTATGCGAATTGTTGAGATTTATAATCCAACAAATGGCAGCACCTGTAAAAACATACTCTTTCACCCTTTCCACATGTTCAACATGAAGAAAGCAAGTGTGAACTATGGAACAACAAATTTCCCACGCAACAGCAAAGCACAAACACCATGTGTCACACAGAGACACTAAATTACATTGGGCCTATTTGCGCTCGCTGCAACTTTTCGAATGAGAAAATCAGCCATACAACAATTCCATGTCTTACTCATAATCATCCTATACCTCGGGCTGTTTTGAAAGACATTTAAGTCTAACCCATAATGAAAATCCTTGTGAAACAAGGGTTGCCATACACTCTGTGGAACTTAACAACATTAAGTTCCCTCGACAGCTTGGCATTTATAAACACAGGCCTAACCCCCTCGCCAGGACACACATTGAGAGAGCTACAAGTGCTCACTCATATATCATCTTGCCAGCCGAAGCTCATCAATGCTTTAAACGGGAAAAGCATATTCCCAGATGAGTACCGTCGACGACCTGAAAAGTGTTTGTCCCGGGGGGAATACCCCCCCCCCACAAAAAAAAATTGCCTCCCCTCTAGAATATTTTTATAGTTCCTTCAGGTTAGACGGTCACAGAGGAAGAATATGCCCACAACACAAAGTCTGGGATGCTGCCCGGTAGTAGTTGTAGTACTCTAATAATCGACCTTAGGTGATTACTTGAGAGTACTACGTGAGGGTGGAGGAGGGTTTGCTAGCCGATGTGGGTACAAAAGATGAGGTTCTATGTTTGCCGAAAGTGCAATCTTGATATAGTGAAGTACAGATAGCCTTCCAGGGTTTGCATTTGTTGCATTTTAAGATGAACGACAGCTAGCCGGGATCTATCAAACCCCAAGTTAGCGCGCAAAACTGGTGTATCGGTGAGATGGAGGACTGACAACAACGTGTTCCTCACTTTATGTGCAAAGAACTCCTCGTCAACCCCATCATCCTCATTACACAGGAAGTTCATTGACGCTGGAATTAACTACCCACAATGAAGAGCAGTGATATTGGGCACTGGATAGTGCTGATTTAAGAGGTACCACATGAGTTGCAAGAAGACGATGAGCTGCCTCTCCCCCAGTCATACTTGAGAATAAGAATCCAGACGTATCCCCATATAAAAAGCTTCCTCTAGCATCGCAGAACAGATGCTCTCCCAATTAAAAGTGGATACCACACACTGGAAAAGGAAATCTCTTTATCTGACAAGCTTGTTGTTAGGTAAAGAACATTAAAGACAAACCGTTGAACACTAGTTAACACCACGTGAACTGCATATTCTATATATTCCGGTGATTATGCTTTATAGAGGCTGCTCATAATGACATTGTAAGTAATATTTTTACAAAGGGGTGACATGACAAAATTCACAGCACTGCTTGTTTCCAAATGTTTTTTATGATATGGGAAACAGAGTTCGCAGCAGTTTCAATAAACCTTTCTCACTTCATTTTGCTAAAGCAAGTGACCTCACGGCAAAATGAATGCTTGGCAGGAAGGTATTTGGGTATTTTTAGAGCTCTGCTATCAAAATGGCTGCTCTGATAAATCAATCGCGTTATTGTATACTATAGGATCATCACGTTGAGCTAAATTCCCTTGATATACTGGTTGCTCAGTTTTGTAGTATGACCCTCTGCTAAGATTTCCCATACAACCAGTCTACCAATGTAAGTTAGCCAACAATATGATGCGAGTTCTAAGGACTTGGATGAGGATTATGGTAAAAACCCTACGGCTACCAGCGCTGTTTAGCTGCCGCTCGCACGCAGCTGGACCGGGTTATCAGATGTGAAAAATCTTTGTCAATGGAACGCGTGTATACATCAGACATACTCGCATAAATTCCCCTGTCGTCAAACATAGCGTCGCAAAAATCTTACGGATGATCTAGCGGGCATTGCGAAAATAATAAAACTCCTATTATCTTGTAAGCATAGCTGTGTTTTAGGTCCGTTATATGCAATTTCAAAACAATTCAATGAGTTATTCATAAAAACACAAAAAATACTACGAGAAAGAGTATTATTAAGAGTTAAATCGATATAGAGAGGTAATTAGGATAGTTGGTCCTCTGAGAAAACTCTCTTAAAAAAAAGAAAAAAATCCCGTAATAAGACTCCTTTATCGCCTCTAATTTTGATAATTGAATATGAACTTGATTATTGTCTCTTTCCAAAGCCTACATCATTGCCATCTGATCCTCTCCTTCGTGAATGGGTAATAATACTCACAGATTATGATTGTGTTGACAAGAGCCATATTAGAATCATCCCCGGATGTTAGATACGCCAGGTAAAAATACGTAAATGAGTGGGGGCCCGGCGGGCGAGCGCGTACGAAATGGGAGGCCCCTTTTTTGTTTGGGGCCCCCCCTTGTTTTTTTTATTGGCATCTGCAGGAGCGGGGGCGGCCCGGCAGTAGAAACAACTGCGAGAGACGGTACGCGATGCACGCGTCGCATGCAGCTGCGAAAGCCGCTGCCTGCGCGTGGAAATCGACGCGGGGTGGAGGAGGAAGACCTCGATTATCCTCGCGCTGTGCTCTTCTAAGAAAAAATGTGGGCATGCAAAAGCGAATGTCATTCTGTTGCTAATTGATGGGATGAATCTATACCTTCTTCCTTCCCTTTATAGCTCTGTAAAAGCTTGGGAAACAGCCCCACCAACAACCGGATCCATCAATACATACTCCCTCGCTAGAAGCACTTGGTGGGATTTTTTTTTAAGATAATCGCAAGATTTATGCAAAAATCTCTCTTGAATTTTACCGTCACAAGTCTTTAATTACGGTCGTGTTGTGTAATTGTAGATCAGATACAATCTGCCTATCACAGAATTTGAATATACATGTTATGTTTATCAAAGTATTTCACATCACATCCTCGCCGCTCGTTTCCTATAAAAGAGAAGGAACTTTTGAGAGGCAATACAGATTTATCGTACTCAGTAACAAACCTGCCATTAATTGTGTCACTGTGGGGGGAGGTTTAAAACAAATCCGGCGGAAGAGTAATTCGCGCAATATCGAGGGCTTGAGCCGTCCAACCCTCCATAGTCTACTAGCTTTTCAATGGGTTTATCGATTGTGCACAAAGTTGTGCAGATTGATATAACGGATGAAGGTGGGTGGAGTGTTGCTATGACATGAGTAAATGACGAGCCGTCTTGTGTCTAAAACTAGGTTACGAGCGGGAGATTGCGCAAGAAGATGGCTCAGGAATGCCTTTGAGCGGGAGCCCCGCTTCTGTTTTGTCTGAATCTGCCAATGGTCCAGACAGATGACTTAATGTCAACGCAGAAGGATGAAAGGAATTATTGGAAGCATCTACAGCTGCACATAACAGGCACGCGCCGCCGCCAGCATCGCTGCTCTGCTGCCTACCCAAGTAAGGTCACCTCGCGAGAATGTATCTCCTTGATTTTTATGACCTGCTTGTGATGAAAATAGGAAGTATTTTCCCACGCGAGTTTTGGAAGATACCGCTGTATGTGTCAATCGTTAATCGCCACATTATGGGCTATTGAAAAAGAATAACCTATGCTTATTACAGGTCGAAAAACGACTGTACACTGCAATTCAAAAGTATTTACAAATGATTGGGTTGTTTTAGTGTGAAGACAGAGGGACTAAGGGCTTGTAATCTCTACCCTCGTCGCTCATTTTGACGGGGCAAACCCCTGGATTAAATGAAATTGCCAGGCAACAATTAGCCATTTAGGCGGGTGCTAGACTACCATGCCATGCCCCCCCACTTGAAATAAAAAGTTTTATTTATTTGTCTATACACAGAGATGGCTCCTAAAGTGTTTTAATCACCAAGGTGTCAGCTATTTCTTAGCTTCTCACCTGTTACCCTTTCCTTTGATTTTTTGACAGCTTTCATTTCATTGTTGTATTGCCTTTGATGCTATTAATATTTTGATAACAAATTAATAATTATAATATCAATAAGAATAACAATGTTTAATATCAGAGTATTAGACAGAAAACAGTTTGCTCACAAATTCAAGGAATGGTTAAATCAGGGCAAACTCAACACAAATCTAGGGGGCAGTGCATACAACCAGCAGACATTGGGGTTAAGAGACAGTTCAGATAGATATGTATGTTGATCGGATTAGCACGTGACGCGTTATTAAAACCTACTAGGCAAATATCGCTCAATGTCCTCATTGTTTAATGCATCTTCAGGGAAATGAATATTCGCGAGCTTGCATTCCTGTTGAAGTAGAGGCAGTTGCAGTCATGCATACATTTGTGTCTTTATACAATGCTTGCAGAACGTGGTAATGACTTTTGAAGATACAGCTCGCTACTGACGTGTTGTGTACAGCCCTCTCTCTTCTGCTGAGGTCTGATTATTTCATAATTATTGATTATTTCAATTATCTACGCCGTCAACAGCTAAGGTCCAAGTATCGACGAATACCTTGTCTAAATAGACATTATTAACATATTTGCAATAACAATAGATTATATTAAAACTCAATGCATCAAAATTCTACGCGTATAAAATGATTGCATAAACAATTATACAAAATTAAATTTTTTGAAAATATTAGTCTTCAATAAGGAAACTATACAGACCCCCTATTTCACATCCTCCCCAAATTAAATTTTTATTCCAGTGTATATGGAGGGACAGACAAGTAACATACGTTCTTTGTTTGAAGATGTTGACACATCTTTCCACTACATGTGCGACCATATATTGGTTTTTAAGCCATGTTATCGGCTCATGAGAAAGTCTTGTTGCCCTTTTCTTAGGTCTCTTAATACAACTTCTACTTTTCGGGTTGGAATGGATACTGGTCACCTACCTGCCAATGTGGTCCATCTCTAGAAGAATGCCTCCATTTTTCCTTCAGTTATCGACGAAGACACTCTTTGTGTCTGGGTTTCAGTCGGTGTGTAGGATAGGAAAGGAGTATAAAGGGCTTGAGCGCAGTTGCTTTGGCCCTCCGATCGGCTCGCTCTTTCTCCACTGAATACCGTAACATGCAATGGCACCCAAACAAAGAGCTTATCTTTTACTTGCTGACATCATCGCACGCCAATCTTGAACCTCCCTCACTACCTGATGGTTTAAGCTCTTGATTAAGGCACTATCACAAATGAATTGTTCGTAAGCTCTCTGTCATCTACTGCGCAAGGATGGCTGTAACTCTGCAGTGAAGATCGGGCTGCGAGGCTCACCTGCTAGCCAAAAGCCAACCATTTTTCAGATTTCGAACCATCTGTTGATATATTGCATCTGATCCTTTATGATTAATAATTGATTAAAAGTTGAGCATTACTTCTCTATTCTTATTATCCCATAGGCACCATTGTTATAAAAATTGAATTATCACTCCTCGTTATTCCTCTTCTACCATGAGCTGATAATCAATATGGATATATTACGACATGCATCGAAAGGATTTTTTTTTTTTTTTTCCTCATCAATCACTTCCGGGGGAGGAGAAAAAGGAAGAGAGGAGAGAGGAGCGTTTGAAACTGCTTTTATCGCTGTTGGTGTTACAGCACCATAGTAAATTAATTATTATTATTTTTTTTTTTATTTATTTAATTTTTTTTTTGGGTGTGACAGACTGTCCTTCCTTCAATTTTCTGCTTCAATCAATTAATCCCCCCTGTGTGACAGGAATGCCGGGGTTGTACCATCCATTACCGCGAGGGGATTCGAACGCAGGTCAACAAAGATCTGCTAGACGGATCGCTATACCGGCTTGCATCCCCATGATGATTTTAGTGTTTCAATTTTGTATTGTGTGCGATACAGTACTCACCCATTATGGTCACCTTGTTCAATCTGTTTCTCAAATTTAGTATATGTTGAGTCATGCGAGAGGAGCAAAAATGATGTAGACTCTTGATAAATTATTAATTATTCGTTAGCCAAGTTGAACCGATTCTCGGAAAGGCTAGCAGTTTAATGAATATACGCCACACAGGAGGTTGTTCTTGTCTATGTGCTGGAAGGCAGATCGCAGAACTGGTGTTCATAACGTGAGAGAGAGCAGTGACGGTAACTTCCACCCTATTTGGTGATAGCTTTTCACCTCGCATAGAGCACATATAGGGGTTTAGCGAAAGCATATGTACCACTTTTATTTCCTCGCACTGTATCTGTCGACTATAATTTTTTTTTTTTTTTTTTTTATAATCATATTTACAGGTAATGAGACCATCGAGAAATGACGGCGGTGTAGATTTTGTTTATGTATATTGCTATCCCTTGTCGATTTGCAAGTCAGCAGGTTAATATCTTAGATGCATTTGCTTGTAAGGTTCGAGTACAATAGATATCCGCCTACAATCGGTAAATAACTCTTAAGCAATTCAGGTGGTATGGGCATTATTTTCGAGATGCGTCATTCTAATTACGCTTACATTAACACTTCCAAGTTTTGTATATGGACAATATATAGATGGCGTGGACTCGTGCTGTCACCATGTGCTAATCGAGGATCAGTAGTTTTCCGTATTTTTTAACCTCAGTGTCAACTGACCTGCCGCTCCTACTTGCTTACCTTTTGCAACACACCACATACGCGTCGAGCATCATCCTAAACCCCCACAAAATGTCCCCCTGCGACGACACCAATATTTAAAAGTATACTTGACACAGTGTGCGCATGGATAGCGATATGACAGAGGCACCTCGGTGGCGGCGGCCACTGCAGAAGTTCATCAACCTACGCCTACGGCAGCTCACTGCAGGGGGAGGATGGATACTCCCTGACATTTTTTACAGGTTTTTTGAATACAATTTATGGCCCAAATATTAGAATCTGAGTTAACGAAGTCACGGTTTTCCCCCTCGAGGCCTGCTGAGGGATTACGTCTAGTGGGTTCGCCGCTCTCGTAGATACGGGGGCATATCAAAGTACCATGAGCGCAAGCGGCTAAGATGCGACGGGCAAGGCAGAGGGGAAATAAGATCTCCGACGGGAATTTGGCGCCAAGCCCATCAACGTGCCCACGGATAATACAATTTTGTATCGTTTTATTTTGAATTTTATGGATATTTGTTCCTCTCTTTATTGTTTTATATTATTTTTTGTATATTTTAGTTTTTATTTCTCTTTAATTCTAAAAAAAAATCATCAACACCTGGCAAATCTACACATGATAAATTTGGGTATTTGTAGAGAAACATTAGAGAAGGGCAGACGAACGTTTAACGAGGAAATCGTCTATGATTTGTGCGAACATCTCTCTGCGCGCACGACCTTGTTTGCGTTAATAACGTGAGGATTCAAAAACCACCATTGGCTTGAGTGTGAGGCGCAACAGGCATCTGGCTCGTTACCACTACGTCCGCTATCCTTTTAGATCACACCATTGGTTCCCTTGATTTTATGAATTTTTATTACTGCTTTAGTTGTTTTTCTTTTTACATGTATTTTATGGAGGCAATCTCACACAGTGAGTAAGCAGCATTAGATGTATTGTTTTATAATGTCGTCTTTACTTTGGAGTGCCCCCCTTTTTTTTTAGTGTTTTGTGGCTGTATTTTGTTTTTAGGCAGTTTCCTTTTTCTTTTCTGTTTGTGTTGCCATGATTTAATTTTTATTAAGTATAAAATGGTTTTAAGTTTTTACCTTTGTTTCGTTTCCCGAAAGGCGTTTAAATAAATGGAATGATATAAATATAATACTTTAAGCTATTATTATCCATGAATGTGGACGTGAATATGCAAAAAAATCTTTATTTTGTACTTACTTTGCTTAAGTAACACAATATGATAGCCGTAAGTTTTCTAATTTTATAGTAATCTTTACTTATTAACGTTTTCCATGAAAGTGATAAGTTCTATTTTTTTTATCCCTGATTTTTTTATATTATGTTCCAATCTTTTAATCTTCTAATATTTTTTGGTTGAATGCTTTGGGCAACAAGACACTGTTTCGCACATTTTTATTTTTTCTTACTGAAGACGCTACCAATGAATAGGTGCACAAGAACATACTGAAATGAATTACTCTGTGCCGAACAGGGAGACCAGTAGGGCTTATGGTCTTGTTGGCTCCCTACGGTCCCCACCAAACTGATGGAGGAAGGACGCAGATAACCCCTACATCATAACATTGTCCCAGTGGTTTGTTTATACAGATGTGGAAGTGATATTGTTTCAATTTCACCATGTAGTGCGGAGCACCTTTTTGTCCTTCTACAATCTGAGAATTTCTATGATATATCTGTGAACGACCAAATCGCAAAATTAAACCCTTTCGAGAGGGGTGTCCTTTAGGGTCGCTATATGTGTATATGCTAACCACCTAGCCCTCCTCACAGATGACTGCAGTCCTGATCTATGGTGGTACGGGTCCTGGTCAATCAGGTGCTTGGGGTTCGTGAACGTTGGTGGCAGAGTATTTTGAACGTTGTACAGGTAGAAACCCTCCGACAGTTTATCTTGGATGAATTACAAGCAATGTCTCAGTGGCCTGTGCCGACCCCCCCATCAGCGAGGAACCGTCCTACGCTACACAGAGGTTTAGGATTGGCGCATTTTCCAGCTGAATAGAGTGGGAAAGCTGCGCGGCATATGTGATATCCCTGCTGAAACTGGCTAATGGCTCGTGGGCTTGCGACATCCTGACTGCCATGTGTAACAGTCTGGTACACATTCCCCCTGACTGCTGAGGCGTGGTCATCCTTCTCTGGAAGGGGAAAGGGGGATCGGCTAGGCCCTAGGCCTAGAGGTCTCCCTGGACCAGACCAAGATTCATACGTGGGGCCTGTTAGGGGACTCCCCGTTCAGGTTGATCCCATGTTTGTCAGCGAGGACCATTAGTTACAGAAAGTTTTACATACCTGGTATAGAGTATTCCATATCTCTTGCATTGGTCATACCAAGAAGGGGTCCAGTAAATCAAGTATTGTCTGGCAACAGGAGCCATAATCGCCGTGAACGATGCCGTTTTGGAGATGTCGGTACCTTATGGAAGTGACCAAGCTGCGCTGCTCTCTCAAGGCCTTGATACTGCTCAGTTTTTTATGCATCTACTGGAGTGCAAGCGAAACCTGGAACGCCTATTCCCAGTGTCCTGGAGTCCCTCGCCTTGATGCCCTTTTGTAATCAAGTCCCGTCACCGTATCATGGGGTACAATTGGCGCAGGACACGTGGTCCCAAACCGGGTCGGTTATACCCCACGGGCTCGGTGGGACTGGCGTGGTACCTGTTATCTTGGGCATAATCGGGATCGGCCAACTCAGCTATGATGGGCCCCTAGCTCATCAGTTGCACTCTGCGAGACAACCCTGGGTAATGGCAGAGTGACACCTCTGGTGGGACGACTCCAGAGAGTCATGGCTTGGGCAGCTCGTGACTGAGACTGTCGTCGATGAATTGAGAGATGAGGCCGTGGGCCTTGTCCTGGACGACTCGCCTCGAGGATTCCTCGTGGCTGGAAATGCGAAGATTGGATGCGGCCATGCGCCCCCCCGTCGGGGCATTAGATGATCGAATGATGACATAATGATGATAAACCCTATGATGACTTACAGAGAGCCTGCTGGGGCTTTACTACTAATCTCCGAGAAATATTGGCTAATAAAATAATTCCATTGTTTTTTTATAGCTCGATATATATACTAAGTATACTATATCATATATAGTATTTATATTATATATATATATATATATATATACCACACATACATCTATTGCCACACACACACACACGACGCACACACACCTACACCCATACACACACACACACACACACACACACACACCCACACCCCACACCCACACACACACATATCTATATATATAATAAGTTATATATTAGATAGCTATATATCTATATATATATATATCCAATACATCTACATATGTATTGCAGACATATATATAGATACATACATAACATGCATATATTATCTATATATATATATATTTTTTATATTACCATTTTATATTTGGGTATACGATATATATATATATATAGTAAATATATATATATAGTATATATATATATATATATATATACATACATATATAGAATTTTGTCATACATATATATCATATATCTACATACATATATATGCAATACATTCATCTATATATACAATAGATATACACTATGATGCATACTAATATACTATGATGATAATATATGACTAAGTATGTAATATATATATATATATATATATCTATATATATATATATCCTATATATATAATGCGTATGTATATGTATATATATAAATATAAATTATATATATATATATATTATAATTATAATCATAACATATACATATATATGCATCATATAGATGATACCATACTGTCATTCATATATATTGTATATATATATATATTATATATATATACGTATATTATCATAGATATATAATATATATATTATATATACTATGTATATACATAGATAGTAACATATATATATAAACTCATTAGATATATGGTCCATACATTCATATGATATCATATATATACATTCATATATGCATACATAATATACACACATATATGTGATAGATGTCGAATCTTTTCACAAGGTGCCACAAAAGAAAGGAAAATCACGCATCAACTGGCACAAGTGGGACAAAAACCAGTGATACAAACATCGTACGAGGTCGAATCACGTGATGATATATGTTGAGTGAGCGACACGCAGGCTGACCCCGGGTCGCATCCCCTATGGATCTGAAGAGACTGAAGTGAACCATGCCGCGGGTGTCGTTGGGAGGTTTTTATTCTGGTAAGCAGGGCTTGTCCAGTTATTTTTATATCGATTTTTTTAAAGAACATTCCATTTAATATAGATTGAAATGTATTTTTAACAGAATTTTAATTAGATATGATGTTTGTAACAGATTTTTAACTTACTGTAATAAATATTGTACAAATTACAAATAGTAAAATATACAGAACTTTTACTTAGTTTTGTCTCAATCCTTCATTATAGGAATTATGATTTTAATGTTATTAAAATAATTATTCACGTTGGAAGAGATCTGTTTTTTCCCTGTTTTCTTAATAAACAGCGGTGGTGGCGGCGATTTTTTTATAGAACTCTAAATAATACTTTTATATTTATCTAGATTTCGATAGTGGCGCATCGGTGATTTCCATGTCTTGCCTCTGTCATTTCCTACCATGGAATACTTGATTGGAATAAGTTGTGTAAAGTTTTGACTCACGGTGTGGGTCTGTGTACAATTCGGAAGACCCCCTCGAAGATAGGCATTACTTAATCTTTCTCTCTGTGGTTTCGGTGGCGCCGGGCGTAGCAGCTTTTTTGATTTTGTTTCTTAAGTTGACCAATGTGCACTGTATTCCCTATTCTGTGTTTTTAACATTAATAGTAATACTTTTAAGTTACTAGAGTAGTTTTTAAGTTGCCTACAATGAGTACGTAATATGAACTATCATTAATACATAATGTTTATATATATGATATATTGACATATATAGTTTGAGATAATGCCTATATATGATTTTTTTTATCTTTTGTTCTTTGGGGGGGGGGGGGGTGGGTGTACTTGGAGTATAATTCCTATGCTGGCTTATTTGATTGATAGCTTTATCGTGTTAACCTGTGCATCATATTCCCTTACAGAGCTAGCATTAACTCCTTGAAGCTATCATAGCATGTTAAGTTTTGGTGTGCTTGTTAATTTTTCCCTAATTAGAAGTCTTTCACTGTTGTATATTTTTTGAGTATTCTTTTTTTACTACTGTCGTTTGGGTTTGCAACAGTGTTCTAATGGGTTGCTCTTACAATAAGTACTGTCCATTCTTCGTATCTCTCCACTATACGCATAGATGACAACGTGAATGTATAGTGGGTTGATGCTTGTTGTTGTATGTATAGGGTAGAGAGCGGGGCCGGATAGAAGCTAGAGTTGCTGGGGAGAGTCAGCATGTTCACCCTCCGTAGACATACACATATCGCGTGTTTTTCGTACGCCGTCGTTGATGACTCTATTTAACACGGTCATAATCCCTACTCTAGACGTCCGGGCCTCCCCCAACATGTGAGTCGCGTTAGGGCGGATGCGCAATTGCGTGAAATTTTCTCGGGTGAAATTGTCACGCGCAGACTTTGCCTTTGTGAGCGGGGGTTCCCATCTGTTTATTTACCACGTAAATTTTCTTTGTTTTCTCTGCGATGGTGTATTTATAATTTCCTATTATATATATTTGTTATCATAGTTTACTTAATATTGAGGATTAATGGATAGCTTCAAGGTATAGTATATTTACTGAATAAATTTGTTCTGAACAGATTTCTGGTGTGTTTTCATAGTTAGAATCTATCTGTGATACCTAATTCTAGTGATGCTCTCTATGTACTCTTGAGCAATGCGATGTCCCTTAATTCTAGCTTAATAGGACTCCGTGAATTAAGTTGGCGACCTTGCAAGCGCGCTCCTATTTCCTTGCGGTGTATCACCCAGAATTAGTGGTGAAAGTTAGAGACAGTTTGTTTGAAGCTTGTCTTATGCCTTTGTTACAAAAAAGTAGTAGCAAGACCTCTCAAGCCTTTATTCTATTGCTATTTTCGTCAAGGCCTGGTTTTTTTTAACTGTACTGAGCGTTATTTATTTTCACAGAGGGAAGGCGTTATGAAAAGACGGCTGTGTGGTGTTAGCTCGCCGAAACGGTAAGCTATAATAAACCAATGCAACTTCAGGTGTAAGGGAAACCCAGGTGAGCTAATCTCCGGTGTGGCGGAGGAAACTGCCCAAGATGAGGCAGCGGCAAAAAAATCAGTAACGACTACCCAGCCGTGTCTCTTGATCTCCGGCATGTAGTGTTTCAATGAGGTAGATAGTGAAAAGAATCCTATAATCATATGTTTAAGGTAGATACACCGCCTTCACCTTTTATGAAGGCGAATGTCCCTAAGACATAAAGGTACCATGTACAAGACTTGATGACTGTGATACAAGCGAGTGGAAGACATTTTAACTCAATGCCTAGGTATGGAATGAGATGATTAGGAAAAGATCCGCCTTGCACTACGTGAACGTCCTTTAGAGGGCTGCGTTAGGAACGTAGGAGGCGATGTATTCAGTGAGCTAAAGATGTCGATTGTTACTGGAACTCCATTGGCGGTAGACGAGCTCAGGTGTTCGTGAGGCGTGCGAACCAGGCACCAGAACTGCGTTAGATCTGTTTTCTAGGTGCCGAGGAGAGGAGGGGAGTGATGTCTCTTGAGTCATATTTTAACAAGTTGCGAATACGCGGCCGAACAGTTTTAAACCCACAAGATAGAGAGTTTTTGCTCCTCTTCCGTGTGGAGAACATTGATTGGTATTTGTCTTTGCCATGAACTTTCCAGAGTGAATTTTTTTTGATGCTTGTCCAGGGCTTGTAAGACAAGGATTGCCGAACATTTTTCCAATAGTACAGTGTTTTGGGCTAAACAACATAAGGCTACCTGATTATCGGAAGGGGAGGCGGTAAAGGATGATACTCTAAAAACAAAGAGTAGTAGGGACAATAGCCAAGGAGGGAGCAAGTCCCACTAAAAAAGAAAAGAATGTTTGGCAGGGGGGGGGGGGAGAAATGTATAAGTCGAAATGTTACACTTAGCACCGGAAATGTTTAAACAACAGGTCGAGGTTATAAGAAACCGGTAGATATACAGAGATGAAAGACAAACATAAAGTTAAAGAGGGAATTGACCATGGATATTCTCTGACATTTGTTTTAACTGTCAACGGCGTGGCCACGCTGATAACCCTGTGATAAAGGTCAAGTTTTTGTCCGGCTCGCATAGCAAGCTCTAGTGCTCAGATGGGCAGGGGTCGTGGCAAGACCTACTATATTGTGGATATTGCCATAACAGTACCATATCCATGGAAAGATGTTTCCTTTTTTGTCAAAGTTAAGGAGGAGTGTCAGGGACCGCCAAAATGTGTGGACGCAAGACGAAATGTGTTTATACTGTGGGAATATTTTGTGGCCATTTCGCGAGTAAGAATCAGTTGTTCAGCACGCAAATACACCCTTACTTCAAAAAAACTAGTCCTTCCTAACAGATTGCCCCTGGCATATTATCCGCTCGGCCATTGCGGGCCAAGGAATAGGTCGCTATAGACACATACGATAGAGACGGATTGTGTTTGTTTTAATGATCCATGTTCCCTTCTAAACGCCCCAGTTGCCCTCAGTCGAAGTTGCTTACTTGATAGTCTTGCCTTTCCTGTTGCTTTATATACCACTGTTTGCATCCTCATCGTGCTTTTATCTGATGGATAAGTTGCCCTGTATTACCAACGCCTCTCTTCCCTACTCTTCGACTACACTCTACCTGCGAGTCTGCATGGAGTTGAATACTATCACGCTCCTCTACTCTTAGTATCTCGTGGAGAACGTGTCTGTAAAGCTGCATGCTTGGTATGCCGCTAAAGGCCGTACGGTCCGTAACCGTGGTGACGACCGGACGTCTTGCGTGTTTTCGTGATATACGGTGCTGTTTTCGTCGCGTGTCGCTCGGTTGTGTTCCCGAAGAAACAGTGTGTAGAACAGAAGAGAGAATGGTAATGGTGGGAAATAAAGACTTCATTTGTGTTGTACGTCGGTGGTGGACTTTATATCACCATGGAGGGTTACCATGCGCATGAGTAGCTCATAGGAACGATTTGTTATCTGCTGGTGGAACAATCATAGGGTTGGGTATATAGTAGAATTCTATCTGGTCTCTCCCTGATCTAAGACCTTTTCCCATTACGGTCAGCCGATGTCTCAGGGTGTGACGTGTTTAGTTCTATATAGAATCGTAGCCGTCACATGTATATCTTAATTCGTTACAGGTGAGGAATGGGTATAGCTGGAGTGCGTTCATAGACGCGTCGACTAGGCTGCTCGAGTCCCCCTAAGTGGGACTATGGTTTTATTCCCCGCCTGGGATGACAGTGTGATTTAAATTTGCCGAGGATGTGTACGTTTTAAAAAAAAATGAGGTTCGCTAATTAGACAATATAGACGGGTTTATTGAGAAAATGAAGTTACGTTATGTATAGAATATAGCTGGATCCTTATAGATGAGGTGTGCTCATAAGAACATAGAGGGTTATTGATGAGAGAGCACTTTAGCAATAGCCGGGTGCTCTAGATGAGGATGCCCTAGACAATACAAGGGTTTTAGTGATGAGAATATTCTTTAGTAAATAGCGGGGCTATAGTATGAGGATGCCATTCACTCAATACAGGGTTATTTGGATGAGATATTACTTTAGTTTAATAGCGGTTATAGATGGGATGCCATAGAAATAACCACATGGTTATTTGAATGAGATATTACTTTAGCAAATAGCGGGGCTATATGATGAGGATGCCATAGACAATAACAGGTCTTTATTGATGGGATAATTAGCTTTTTAATAGCGGGGGTGGGCTTTGATGGAGGATACCAATAGACAATACAGGGTTTTGATGAGAGGATTACATTGAATAATAGCTTTGGCTATTGATGAGACGGTGGACAAGTGATAGTAGCAGGGCTACTGATGTTGTTTTCCGTTGAGGATCGATAGTAAATAGCGGGGCTATAGATGAGGATGCCCAATAGACAATAACAGGGTTATTGATGAGGATATTACTTTAGTTAATAGCGGGGGCTATTGATGAGGATACCACGACAATAACAAGTTATTGATGATAGGGATTACATTGAATAATAGCTGAGGCTATTGATGAGAAGGTGAACAGTGATAGTATCAGGGCCTACTGATGTTTTTTCCAGTTGAGGATCTGATAGTTGATGCAGATTCGTGGTGGATCTTTTGTGTTTTAGTCAGTGACATTAGTATGAATGATTTAATGGATCAAATATATTATTTAATTCCTCGAAGGATTTAAAAATAAGCTTAATGGAAAGCATAGTCACTCCTATTACTTCCCTCTGATAGTGTCACGTATGTGGTTTCGGATACCATTTTAAAACGAGGGAATAGACTTGTCGAAATTGGCAGAATACGACTGTAGGAGAACTTGTGAATTAAGTAACTGGTCTCCTGGTGAAGCCAGAGGGCAGCAGGTAGCCTGTTGTTAAGAACAATGAAATAAAACTTGTAGGTTATTATAGGGGAAAAAAAAAAAAACAGGGGGTAAAAAAAAAAAACAAAAAAACAAATATTTGAGCGAGATTCAGAAGGCAAGGGGTGCTGGTAGACATTTTTTTTGGCTTTCCGAAGGTTTTTAGTTTAGATGAGGATCCTTTTACCTATTTCAAATGCTACTTCCACGAAATAAAGGTTCTGGGTCCTCCAGTTTACAAGAACCCTATCCCATCCCATTGAAATACAGAGACGAGATTAGGACTTAGGATTGATTTCTATGTTGAGGTAAGGGATAATACACCCTCACGTTTCTCCTTACAATGCACCCACGGGGGCAGTAGAAGAGAGATGGGTTGCGGTTATGTCTTGACTTCATAGCTCTTAAATGAATTATTGATGGATGACCGATACCCTTGCCAAACATTAGATTCTATCCTGCAAAGGCTAGGTAGGAGTCGTTTCCTTCTCGGTTTAGACCTCAGGCCAGGAGGATATATTAGATACCCTTGACCCCCGCTAGTCGAGAGAAAACGGCATTATGTTCCACTATGGAATGTCCAACTAACATACGAAGTGTATGAGGTTGCCTTTTGGCTGCAAAGATGCACCTTTCTGCTTTCCAGAGGATCATTACTCAGGTCCGTCTGTCTGATTGGGGATGTGGGTTTTGTTTCTTTGGACGACCTTGTAGTTTTGGAGACACATGGGAGACTCACTGTAATAATGTTAGAAAGACGAGTTCTAGGTCGTCTTCAACAGAGTATCTCTCTATCAACTTGCTAATGTTCGTTTTTTAAGTCCAGAAGTTGAGTATCTTGGACATGTGATTAGTTGGAAGAGGTCTTGAGGCACAGAAGAAAAAAGATTGAAGCAATGAGGGATACCCAAAACCTATATTTTGAAAGAGGCTCCAACTTTTCTAGGTGTCGATAACTTACTATCGCAAATTTTATAATTAATTTTGCAGATATATCGCGACCGCTAATTGACTTACCAGAGGCTGTACGACTAAAGATGGTAAAACGAAACTGGCGTGGACACAGTAATCATTGGGCATTTCACAAGTTTCGTACATCTTCTTGCTGAGGTATATAGTGTTAAAGTTCTCCAGATTTTCCCGTCCATTTGTATTAGTTACAGATCAAGTAAAACAGCCACTGGGGAGCTCTCCACATGAGGATAATTATGAACCCTTAACCTATGTCTTAACTGCAGTCGACATTAAAGGTGCCGGATTAACTTATTTCGACTGTATAAAGAGAGCCTGGCGATAGTCTATGGTCTAAAAGATAAACAGAACACTGATTTCAAGGTTTTTCCTGTAATGGCCTCTTCGTTATCTTTTTTCTTGTAGAGGAATAGGAAATGAAGCTAGCAGGTGGGGTATGTCAGTAGCAGAGTTGATATTTTTGCACCACCCCGTAGAGTACTTGGCCCGGGCAAGGATCATCATTTAGCCGATGCTTGTCGCGAATCAGAGCAGCTGATCAATCCGATAGATGATTTTAGTTGTCGGTGTTGTTACTCGCCGAGCTACTGCATCTTATAAAAGGGATAAATCGGCTTGATAGCCGAAGGTCAGAATGGTAATAGCAGTGATAGTAGTTCATGTAGACCATGACGTAGGGGGACTAGATAGTTTACGACTGCACAAGATAACCCCCTATGGTGTCCTTGTACAAAGTTATTTACAGTGAGAGTGGAGCTCACTAAAGATGAGTTTAAAGTGGATTCCCTGGAAATATCGAGAATTATCAGGTCGACCAGGATGGCATATTTATTTAATGTTTTGATAAGCCTTTTAGAAAGGTCTTTCGAGTTGGTGGTACAAAAGTGTATCAGAGTAAGCAGCTTTAAGGTTAGCTCATTCGATTCATGTTGCAGGGCATGGGGGTGGTTTTTGGTAACTTAAAGAGATTGGAATTATTTGCATTTTTCCAACATGAGAAAATAGTAAAGGAATATGTTCGTCCTTGCGAACATATGTTTGCGCTGTAGACCGGGCACAATAATTCCCTTTTTCCTCTCTTAAGATACCTGAAGTGTCAAGCCTTTTGGCGTGTCCATATGGGATTATAGTGGTTCGTAGCCGGATCTGAAGGCTTTGTTACATTCTTACGGTATTAGTGCTTTGACCAAATACCTTTTTGAATTCCTTTAAATTCTAAGGATTCATTAGAAGGTCGTGAAGGCATTTATGATGATTCATTTACAAAGAGGGGACTCCCGCGTCAAATCATTTACTGATGGGGGAGGGAGTTCGTTACGAATATTCAAAACGCTACAAAAAATTTGGGATTGATAGACGTACATTAATCCAGTATCATCCAGCTCAAATGGTCAAGTTGAAAGAGTTTAATGGTACATTAAATTAAAATTTTGCATACGATGGTCTGGGACCAACCCGTCAGTGTGGGCTCGAAAACATTTGTTACCTATGGCATTAGCTTACAATACTTACTGCTTACACATAGGGTGATAAAGACACACCTTTTTTCCGCCTAAAGCATCGGGACCCTCATTTTCCATATATTTTTAGTTTCAAGACACAGCTCCTTGGTATAATTGGAAGTTAGTTGCAAGAGACGAGAGGTCCCATCGGCTCAAGGATTTTTAATATATGCAAAGAACATATTGAAGAAGATATCAGAAGAGGCCAGGATCGGCCTTATGCAAGCCTCCAAATCATAGAGGGCGACCGGTATAGTCTCAAGCTACTCGTAGGTGGGTTAGCAAAAGGTGCAGCCCTTTTATTCTGGACCATAGATGGTCATCGAACATCAATGATGTTTGTAATTAAAAATTACGAGGATTGCTGATGGGAAAGACGCAAAGAACACGTCTATAGGTTAACTTAGAAAAGTCAGTAGTAAGGGGCCAGGCCCATATTAGTAGAAGCATACTCATCAGAAGAAAAAATTTGAGAATTTTCGCGAGGATGACGTGGATAGTTTTTGGAAACTTTGGAGTTCCGAAGAAATAGGTGGATTGTAAGAAAAAAATGAAACATTGTGCATATTATTTACGGAGTCGGCAGTAGAGTAATCCAAAAAGGAGAAATACAGACTATAGATACATAACATGCCTAGGGGTTAATATTAAAATAGACATCCAATTTCCGATTGTGGGATGTCACCACTACAGTAGCGAAACTCCTGCTCGTTCTGGACTGGTTTTTTTTTTGTTTCCCTATATCTAAGGTACCTTATACATGACAGTACAGATTCGTTTCCTGTCAAGCATAAAACAGGGAGAGTGTTTAGATCCCTTTTTGAACAGATATTAGCGTACTCGTGTGTGTGTGAATTCGAGCCTTGATGATGGGATATCGTTTCCCCTAACTGTTCTTATCCTTGTATCGATAGCTATATGTTGAGAGCACAATCTTAAGCTCAGGAAAATACCTACATATTTTTGATTGCCGAACACAATTGTCAGTCTCCATATTGAGTTGACATATTGATTCATAAGGCAATTATGACACATCTATGACAACAATTCCGATTTTTTTAGGTCGTACTTCATCAGGACGAC
The DNA here is from genome assembly GCF_015228065.2 of Penaeus monodon. Classification (NCBI taxonomy): domain Eukaryota; kingdom Metazoa; phylum Arthropoda; class Malacostraca; order Decapoda; family Penaeidae; genus Penaeus; species Penaeus monodon. The sequence goes on from NC_051392.1 coordinate 33,371,356, forward strand.
AGAAGCGCTTCTTCTCTGGTAGGGACTAAATGTTGGTTTAGTATATGTTTGCAGGATTGATAATGTGGGAGGGTAAAACTACTTCATCGTGTCATATCGAATGTTGCTATACCAAATCTAGGCGATATCTTGATAAGTTACACAGTGAGAGCTATTGACAATGGTTGTGGTCACCACTAGTCCTGTTTAAGGCACACTGTCATTATTCAGGTGAAATTAAATAGCGCGGTGCACTGGAGAGATACAGGGATGAGCTATTGTGTCATAGATTAGTGTCACTGCCTTGGGTCGGCGTTTGCAACATAGAGAGAGATATTTTTGTGTGTTCTGTCCTGGAGAACTACCGGCTATTCTCGAGGAGTCGAGGAAAACCAAAATTCAATTTTGGGAGGGTTACGGGAAGGCAACGTAATGGTATACTTTCGCCAAATTTTTATACCCCTGATGTACTCTTATCATATTAACTACGTTATTAAAGGCGTAACAGCTGATAGCTAGTGGGGATGTGAGGTTGGATGTTGTGTGGTGGTAAATTGTGGTTGACTCTGGGGGCACAGTTGGGGGAGGGGGGGGGCCCCGTATGTTCTTTTCCTTGGGGGGGGGGGGGGTAGGGGGGTGGTGGGGAGTTGTGGGTGGGGGTTGATTGGTGTGTGTGGGACATTGTTGTGTGCTCAGCAGGGGTGGGGGGGGGGGGGAGGGGTGGGAGAGGTGAGGGGGGTGGGGTGGGGTGGTGGGGTGGCTTGGGGGAGAGGGGGGGGGGTGGTGTGGGTGAGGGGGGAGGGGGGGGGTTGGGGGGGGGGTGGAGGGGGGGGGGGTGGGGAGGGTTGGAGTGAGGTGTCCGCCGTTATAGAATGAGTATAATCACCTTGCCCTGCCCAGGGTTGAGGGGGGGGGGGGGGGGAGGAGGGATGTGGGGGGTGGGTTGTGGGGGGGGGGGGTGCTGGGGGGGGGGGGGGGGGGGGGGGGATGGGGTAGTGGGGGGGAACCCCACCAACAAAACAAAAAAAAAACAATTGTTCTCCCTTCATCATTCCTCCAACATTAATATTAAATTTACACACATATTACTTTTCTTAAATGTAGAACTAATTCCTTGAGTCTTTTGGGAAATTTGATGGTATATCTGACTTTCCCTTTACCATTCCCCCAAATGGATTCTTTCCCTGGCCGCTTTCCCCAGACCCATCTTGAACTCTACTCTACGGCTTTTATCCATACCCAGATTATTGCTGCTGTCCTTTTTTCAGAGGCCGTTAACCTGTTTTGTGGAGAAGAGGGACCTTTGACTGGAAGCATTTACCCGGGATGTTGTGTCCTGTCCGCCGATCTGCCCTCCTGCGACGTGGCCAGGTCACCTGCATATCCCCGGCTTTTTCGACGAGGAGGAAAGCAGAAAACTGCTGCAGAGATGATGTCCTAGCGACCTTTTTTCCACCTGTTTTGTCATCCGCTCAGGCGAAGAATGGATTATGTTCTTCTTCGAGAAGAAAGAACTATGCTGTGGGTATTAGTGACAGATTTTTTTTTTGTAAATTTGTTTATCCTCCCCCCAAAGTGTCACAGAAGTATAGAAAACTACTGTTTTTTTTTTTCGTATCGGTGTTAGCTACATAGCTCACACCATGATATGTAAAGGCTCCTCCTGCCCTTCCGATAGCCTACAGGTCACCATGTGGGCAAGGTGTAGTCCTGTTTGCCTCCCGTGCAGGGTTACTGTCGTGTGCTAGAAGACTGTGTGCATCCAGGTCCTGGGCACAGGCCTGTTACTGAGGTTGAGGGATATTGACCGATTTTGGATCTTCCACAAGGCTTAAAAAGAAAGGAATATCACGGGTGCTGGGCACAAGTGGAAAAAACCGTGATGACAAAGTCATCTTACGCGGTACGATCACGTGATGATGATTGTGTGAGTGAGCGACCCGGCAGGCTGACCCGTCGCTCCCCAGTGGTCTGAGAGACGCTGTTCAAGAGAGAGACTGAGGAACCATGGCCAGGGTCGTTGGTGGTTATTCTGGTAAGCAGGGCTTGTCAGTTATTTTTATCGATTTTTTAAAGAACATTCCATTTTAATATAGATTGAATGTATTTTAACAGAATTTTAATATAGATTGAATGTATTTTAGCAGATTTTTAACTTACTATAATAATATTGTAAAATTAAAAATAGTAAAATATAGAGAACTTTTACTTAGTTTTTTCAATCCCTTCATTATAGGAATTATGATTTTAATGTTACTAAAATAATTAATTCACTTGGAAGAGATCTGTTTTTCCCTGTTTTCTAATAAAACAGCGGTGGTGGCGGCGATTATATTTTTAATAGAAATCTAATAATACTTTTATTTATCTAGATTTCGATACATATATATATATATATA
>NC_051392.1:33378733-33381233 GCF_015228065.2 Penaeus monodon
GGTTCCTGTAATCTATGCAAAAGCACAATGTACCATCTTTCTTCTTCTCCAAAATGACTGGTGAAAGCCAGGGGGATGATGGTTCAATTACTCCTGCTTCCTTCATCGCTATGCATTCTTCTTTAATGGTTTGCTTTGTCGAGTGCAGAAGTCTCCACTAATGTGTAATGACTGGTTTTGCTTCGCCAGATTCAATGATGTGTTCTACCCCTGGTATGGTTCCAATGGCAGACTTCTCTTCCGTGAAGATATCAGCGTACCTGCTGAGTAGTTCACGAAACTGTCCCTGCTGTTGTTCAGCAAGATGACTGAACTTTGCATCCTTGACCGCCAGGACCTCGTTAACTCATCTTCAGAAGTCGAGCTATCGGATAAAAACGTGTCAGGGAAGGTAATGAAGTCGCCGTATCCGAAATCCAGGGTTCCAAATTCTGATTCAAAATCATCATCTTCGAGGTCACTGAGGCCAAGTCTTCAAAGGTAAACTTTTGAACAGTGTTGGGTGTTGCACGTGAAGAGACGGGTGCATCACGGCCTCCCAAAGGCCGGGAGTTTGATGCATATGCTGTAGCAATCGGGCTTGCAAGGGCAATCACTTGACGCGGGCGTAGTTTGATCATACGCGGAGTCGTGTCACCACCCAGATATCAATTCGGCGATCTTCAACTTTGGTCACACTTGCGGGGATTATTAGCTGGCGGGATAAAGGACTGACTTCAATCTCGAGGTACCCTGCACTTGACGAAGCTTGCATTATCAGGCGGTACTTCTGTTTGCTTAGTGCAGTGAAGAGGGCATCCGTGGGTCGACGTGATCATACTCCTTGGGTCCGCCGACAGGTTGTCAGTGCTTCGTGAATGTCACATCGAGTTCACAGCCCAGGATACACAGGTAACTGGAGGGAGGCGGCGGTTCGTGATGGAAACTGAAAAGAAACCTCCTCAGAAAACCCATCCCAAGTAATACATGTCCAGGGAAAAAGGTATTGAGCACCGAAGCACGATCAGTTATACTTACGGAGTCTGATAACTATATCGGTAAGTCATCTTTTTCCGTTACCTCCATCGGTGTTCCGGAGATTCCTTGTAACACACGGTAGCAAGTGTGCTGCTTAGCGAGGTGAAATCATTGCAGGTATTCAGTCTTGATGATGGTTAATGCTGAACCAGTATCAATAAAGGCGTCATTCACAAGCAGCTAGATCGTTGGCCGCCCTTGATCCGACTTTTCATAATCGACGTCAGCAATATCTGGCTGCACTCCATCCTCAGTCTGCACAGCAATACTAGTCCTCGTCGTCAACTTGCGTGGCGGCGTTCAAGAAGGTTCAGGTTGGTGGGCGGCTGCTCGTGTGTCGGCTGTGATGTTAGTGGAAGACGAGCCTCGGGAGCTCCCCTGGCGCTGTTGAAAGGGCCGCTCTGCGCGACCATCCGAGCACGACGAAGCGTATCCATGCCGACTGCAGCGAATACATCATCTCTCCTCCCACGCTCGTGCACGACAGTCAGCGAGGCTGTGACCTGTTGTGCGATGATATGAGCAGTAGTTACTCTCGTCCTCATCTTGTCGGGCTCCTGGGATGGAGATCGAAGTGTGACCGCCTGGTCATTGGATGATTCTCGTACACGCTGGCTACATGGGGGTTGAAAGCAACTTCGCGAAGGTGTCCCGTCGTTTGTGGGCGTAGTTGGGGGTGTGAGACGCCTACACGGGTATTCCATAACTTTTGAGCACAATGCACGGGTAGATGCATCGTCTCTCGTTGCTAAAGCTTCTCGCATCCATTGAGGGATACCTTGTAAAAAAAAACTCGGGCGAGAAGATCCGGGTCACCAATTGCATTAGGATAATCCTGTTCCCCTTGTAACACTGCGGCTTGCAGGTTAAGGTAATAATCAAAAGGGCTCTGATCTGGGACATGCGGTGCTGATATAACAGTGTAGATTAATTATTAGGCGAACAAACACCGCGAAACTTCTCCCTTAACTTTGCTTTAAAAGTCATCCAATCCCTTATGACATCAAATGCACTAGAATTGATTATTACCTCAGCGTGCCATCATGCGTGCCATCTGACACATCGCTTCCCCTGTGGAAGGTTGCGTGACATATTCTATTTGTTTCATCCATGCCTCTAACACTTGCGATCGCTGTAACCGGTGGGACGTGGATATTTCCGCCTTGAACAAACTTATGTCGGAATGAGGCATTACCATCATAGAGGCGGCACTATGCGGCGCATGAGAGATAGACAGACCTCGGAAATGGGCAGATGAAGAAAGTGAACCTATATCACGTACATCAGATGTGCGTCGCGGAATTTGGTTATTACCGGATTCTACGTCGGTCAAGCGATCCCACTTCTTCCTTAATCGAGTTAATTTCTTCCTTTAACACGAGCGTCATAGCGTCCAATCTGAGCATTATCTCGTCAAACATAGACAAACCAAGATGGTTTTCCTCGTCAGTAACTCGGTACTGCGAGAACGATACTTCACGAG
>NC_051392.1:33400022-33402522 GCF_015228065.2 Penaeus monodon
TGATTTTTTACCTTCCCCTGAAAGGCCGAAAGTTTTTCCCAAGGGGGAACGGGAAATTACCCTAAGGCAATTGGTGACCCGGATCTTCTCCCCCCGGTTTTTTTTTTTACAAGGGTTACCCCCAATGGTTTGCGAGAAGCTTTACAACGAGAGACGATGCTTTCACCCGGGCATTTTTGCTCAAAAAGTTAGGGAATCCCCTTTGTAGGCGTCTCAAACCCCCAACTACGCCCAAAAACGAGGGGACACCTTCGCGAAGTTCTTTAAACCCCCCATGTACCAGGTGTACGAGAATCAAAAAATGCCCCAAGGCGGAAAAACATTTGGGCTCCACCCCGGAGCCCGACAAGATGAGGCCCCGGGAGAAAACTACTGCTCATACCCCTCGCCCCAACCCCGGTCACACCCTCGCTGACGGGGTCGTGCACGAGCGTGGGGGGAGAGATGATGTATTCGCTCCCGTCGGCAGGGATACGTTTCGTCGTGCTCGGATGGTCGCGCAGAGGGGCCCCTTTCAACAGCCCCAAGGGGGCCCCCGGGCTCGTCTTCCACTAACATTTACAGCCCACACAAAGAGCAGCCGCCCACCAACCTGAACCTTTTTTGAACGCCGCCAAAGCAAATTGACGACGAGGACTATATTGCTGTGCAGACTTTTAGGATGGAGGCAGCCAGAATTGCTGACGTCGATTTTTGAAAAGTCGGATCAAGGGCGGCCAACGGGTCTAGCTGCTTTTGAATGACGCCTTTTTGATTTCTGGTTTCAGCATTAACCCCTCATCAAGGGCTTTAATACCTGCATGATTTTACCTCCTAAACAAACAAAAACTGTCCGGGGTTACAAGGAATCTCCGGGAAAACCCATGGAAAGGGAAAGGGAAAAAAGGAAATTACCGATTTTAGTTATCAGACCCCTAAGTATAAATGATCGGGGGTCGGTGCCCCAATACCTTTTCCCTGGACAGTATTACTTGGGATGGGTTTTCCCGAAAGGGGGTTTTCCCTTTTTAGGTTTTTCCCTCACGAACCGCCGCCTTTCCCCCAGTTAACCCGGTTTTCCCGGCTGGAACTCGAGGGGAAAAATTCCGAAGCACTGACAACCCGTCGGCGGGGCCCCAAAGGGTTTTGATCAAGCGACCCCCGGATGCCCCCTTCACTGCACTAACAAAAAAAAGTACCGCCTTTATAATGCAAGCTTCGTTTAAGTGGAGGGGGCCTCGAGATTGAAGTCAGTCCTTTATCCCGCCAGCTAAAAATCCCCGCAATTGGGGACCAAAGTTTTAAAACGCCGAATGATATCTGGGTGGGACACGACCCCCAAAGATCCAAAATACGCCCCCCGTCAAGTGAAATTTCCCTTGAACCCATTGCTACGCATATTTCTCAAACTCCCGGGCCCTTTTGGGGGGCCGTGATGACCCTTTTCTTCAAGTGGGAAAACCCCAAAAAACCGTTCAAAAGTTTTTTCCTTTTAAGACTTGGCCCCAGTGACCTCGAAGATATGATTTTGAATAAAAAATTTGGAACCCCGGTTTCGGGGTCGGCGGGCTTCATTACCTTCCCTGACACGTTTTTTTTTTGATAAACTCGACTTCTGAAAATGAGTTAAAGAGGGCCCGGCGGTTCCCAAGGAAGCCAAAGTTTTAGTTTATCTTGGGGTTGAACCCAAAAGCAGGGACCCGTTTTGTGGGAATACTCGCAGGTTTCGCTGTATCTTCCGGGAAAAGAAGGGGGTTTCCATTTGGAAACCCTACCAGGGGGTTTGAACAATCATTGGGAAACTGGGGAAGCAAAACCCGTCCCTTTCACATTAGTGGAGACTTCTGCACTCGACAAAGCAAAACCCAAAAAAAGAATTTCTAGCGTGAAGGAAGCAGGGGTAATTTAACCCCTCCCCCCCCTCCCCCCCGGCTTTCACCCGTCCTTTTGGAAAAAGAAGAAAAATTGGTTTCATTGTGCTTTTCATTTGATTTTCAAGGAAAACCCAAGTTACCCCCCCCCAAGGATCGACGAAATTTTTGACAATTTCAGTGGGCATCTTGGTTTAATCCTTGGGGCCCCAAAATCATCTTTTGAAAATCCCTTGGCAAAACCGTCCCTCCCAAGACGGTATTCTTGATGGCCACCGTCTGTGGGAGTTTGCAAAGTTTACCTTTTGGTTTAGTCACTTTCTCCTCCAACCTTCCAGCCATTAATTTTTTTTTTTTTACCTCCCATTTCTTGGTTTTAAAAATTTTCTGTGGCCCATTTAGAGACATTGGGGGTACACAGTGGAAAAATTTTGGAAAAACATCCTTTTACATCTGGGGAAAAGGGGCCTACAACTGTAAAAGTGCTACCATAAATAACCCCGAAAAGTCAATTTTTAAAAATACCATGAAAAACCCCGGTTTTTCCCTTTTCACTCCTGAGGAATCCCCCCCTGACCCCGACAAATAGGGAGCACCGACCAAAAGGTTCCCCCCCCGCAACAGAAAGGGAAAACAAAAGGCTTCCCTTT
>NC_051392.1:33407522-33413443 GCF_015228065.2 Penaeus monodon
ACATTCAATCTATATTAAAATGGAATGTTCTTTAAAAAATCGATAAAAATAACTGACAAGCCCTGCTTACCAGAATAACCACCAACGACACCCTGGCCATGGTTCCTCCGTCTCTCTCTTGAACAGCGTCTCTCAGACCACTGGGAGCGACCCGGGGTCAGCCTGCCGGTCGCTCACTCACACACATCATCATCACGTGATCGTACCTCGTACGATGTCTTGTCATCACGGTTTTTTCCACTTGTGCCCAGCACCCGTGATATTCCTTTCTTTTTTAGCACTTGTGGAAGATTCCAAATCTTCCATATCCCTCCCCCCTCAGTAACAGCCTGTGCCCAGGACTGGATGCTACACAGTCTTCTAGCACACGCAGTAACCCTGCACGGGAGGCAAACAGGTACTACACCTTGCCCACAGGTGACCTGTAGGCTATCGGAAGGCAGGAGGAGCCTTACATCTCCTGTTGTGAGCTATGTAGCTAACACCGATACCGAAAAAAACGAGTTTTCTATACTTCTGTGACACTTTGGGGGGAGGATAACAAATTTACAAAAAAAAAATTTCTGTCACTATACCCACAGCATAGTTCATTTTCTTCTCGAAGAAGTAACATAATCCATTCTTCGCCTGAGCGGATGACAACAGGTGGAAAAGAGTCGTCTAGGACCTCATCTCTGCAGCAGTTTTCTGCTTCCTCCTCGTCGAAAAAGCCGGGGATATGCAGGTGACCTGTCCACGTCGCAGGAGGGCAGCATCGGCCGGACAGACACAACATCCCGGGTAAATTGCTTTCCAGTCAATAAGGTCCCTCTTCTCCACAAACAGGTCCCTGGCCTCTGAAACAAGGACAGCAGCAATAATCTGGGTATGGATAAAAGCCGTAGAGTTCAAGATGGGTCTGGGGAAAGCGGGCCAGGAAAGCATCCATTTGGTGGCCTGGTAAAGGGAAAGTCAGATATACCATCAAATTTCCCAAAGAACTTCCAGGCATTAGTTTTACATTTAAAGAAAAGTAATATGTGTGTAAATTCTCTTCATTTGGAGGAATTATGAGGGATACCCCTTCCTTTATTAACGTATTTAATATAGATAAGAGTACATCAGGGGTAAAAAAAAATTTGGCGAAAGTCCTACATACGTTTTGCTTCCCGTAACCCTCCCAAAATTGAATTTTGGTTTTTCCTCGACTCCTCGGAGAATAGCCCGGTAGTTCTCCAGTACAGAACTACACAAAAATAATCTTTCTCTAATAGTTGCAACCGCCGACCCAAGTCAGTGACCACTACATCTATGACACCAATAGCTTCAATCCATCTCTCCAGTGCCCTCGCTATTTTCATTCTCCCGAATAATGACAGTGTCTAACAGGCTAGTGGTGACCCAGCCCATTTCAATAGCTCTTTGTGCTAACTTATCAGATTCCATGATTTGGGTATGCCAACATATCTATACGATGATTAGTTACCCCTCCCATTATCAATCCTGCAACATTGCTAACCAAATTTAGTCCCTCCCAGAGAGAACGCTTCTGTCGTCCTTGATGAACTGACCTAAAAAAATCTCGAATTGTTGTCATATGATTGTCTATATTCTTTCTCATATTGTCAATTATTGTGACAATTGTGTCGGCAATCACAATTCTTTCATTTTTTTCTGGCTTACGATTTGTCTCTCCATAGTTCATCTCAGATAATCCAAGTTTTTTTAAACTATTCTCAGTCTCTTTTAACTTTTGTCCAATCTTCAAAAAGGGATCTAAAAACTCTCCCTGTTTTATCTTGACAGGAACGATCTGTACTGTCGATGTATAAGTTACCTTAGAATAGGGAACAAAAACCAGTCCAGAACGAGCAAGGGAGTCTTCGTACTGTGGTCATCCCCACAATCTGAAATTGTATGTATATTTTAATATATAACCCCTGGTTATTATCTTATCTGTTCTCCTTTGTATTCTTCTACTTCCGACTCCGTAAATAATATGCACCATGTTTTCCTTTTTTTCTTAAATCCACATATTTCTCTGGAACTTCCAAAGTTTCCAAACTATCGTCATCCTCAAATTCTTCAATTTTTTCTTCTGATGGGTATGCTTTATCTATATTATGGGCCTGGCCCCTTACTAATGACTTTTCTAATTTCAACCTATCTACGTGTTCTTTGCGTTCTTTCCCATCAGCAATCCTCTTAATTTTTAATACAACATCATTGATTTTTCTATTACCCTCTATGGTCCAGAATATAAAGGCTGCACCTTTTTGCTCAACCCCACCTTACGAGTAGCTTTGAGATATACCCGGTCTCCCTCTATGATTTGGGAAGGCTTGGCATAAGGCCGATCCCTTGGCCTTCTCTGGATATCTTCTTCAATATGTTCTTTGCATCTCTTAAAAATCCTTGAGCCCATGACTCTCGTCTCTTGCAAATAATCTTCCACATTATACCAAGGAGCTGTGTCCTTTGAAAATAAAATATATGGAAAATGAGGGTCCCGATGCTTTAGCGTGAAAAAAGGTGTGTCTTTTATCACCCTATGGTAAGCAGTATTGTAAGCTAACTCTGCCATAGGTAACATTCGAGCCCACACTGACGGGTTGTCCCAGACCATCGTACGCAAAATTTTATTTAATGTACCATTAACTCTTTCCACTTGACCATTTGAGCTTGGATGATATGGAGTAATAGTACGTTTATCAATCCCAAATTCTTTTGTTAGCGTTTTGAATAGTTCGTTAACGAACTCCCCTCCCCCATCAGAAATGATTTGACGTGGAGTCCCCTCTTTGTAAATGAATCCATTCATAAATGCCTTCGCGACTTCTAATGAATCCTTAGACTTTAATGGAATTGCAAAAAGGTATTTTGTCAAAGCATCTACTACCGTAAGAATGTAACGAAAGCCTTCAGATTCCGGATACGGACCCACTATATCCATATGGACACGCTCAAAAGGCCTTGACACTTCAGGGTATCTTAAGAGAGGAACAGGGATATGTTTGCCTGGCTTACAGCGCAAACATATGTCGCAGGACGAACAATATTCCTTTACTATTTTCTTCATGTTTGGAAAAAATGCAAATAATTCCAATCTCTTTAAGGTTACCAAAACACCCCCATGCCCTGCAACAGGAATCGAATGAGCTAACCTTAAAGCTGTACTCTGATACACTTTTGGTACCACCACTCGAAAGACCTTTCTAAAAGGCTTATCTAAAACATTATATAATATGCCATCTGGTCGTACCTGATAATTCTCGATATTTCCAGGAATCCCTTTAAACTCATCTTTAGTGAGCTCACTCTCACCTCGTAAATAACTTTTAACACGACCCCATAGTGGGTCTTTATCTTGTGCAGTTCGTAAACTATCTAGTCCCCATATGTCAATGGTCTCACATGAACTACTATCACTGCTATCTACCATTTCTGACCTCGGACTATCAAGCCGATTTATCCCTTTATAAGATGCAGTAGCTCGGCGAGTAACAACACCGACAACTAAATCATCTATCGGTTGATCAGCTGCTCTGATTCGCGACAACGCATCTGCTAAATGATTGTCCTTGCCCGGCAAGTACTCTACGCAAATATCAAACTCTGCTACTGACATACGCCACCTGGCTAGTCTTTCATTTCCATCTCTACAAGAAAAAAGATAACGAAGAGGCCTATTACAGGAAAACCTTGAATCAGTGTTCTGTTTATCTTTAGCCCATATACTATCGCCAGTGCCTCTCTTTCTACAGTAGAATAATTTAACTCGGCACCCTTTAACTGTCGACTGAAGTAAGACAATGGTCTAAGGGTTCCATAATTATCCTCCTGTTGGAGAGCTCCCCCAGTGGCTGTTTTACTTGCATCTGTAACTAATACAAATGGACGGGAAAAATCTGGGAACTTTAACACTATATCCTCAGACAAGACTGTACGCAACTTGTGAAATGCATCCAATGCTTCCTGTGTCCACGCCAGTTTCGTTTTCCCATCTTTAGTCTTACAGCCTCTGGTTAAGTCAATTAGCGGTCGCGATATATCTGCAAAATTACTTATAAATTTGCGATAGTAGTTAGTCGCACCGAGAAACGCTTGGAGCTCTTTCAAAATTATAGGTTTTGGGTATCCCTCCATTGCTTCAATCTTTTTCTTCTGTGGCCTAATACCTTCTTCACTAATCACCATGTCCCAAGATACTCAACTTCTGACTTAAAAAACGAACATTTAGCAAGTTTGATAGAGAGATTACTCTGTTGAAGACGACCTAGAACTCGTCTAACATTATTACAGTGAGTCTCCCATGTGTCTCCCAAAACTACAATGTCGTCCAAATAAACAAAACCCACATCCCCAATCAGACCAGACAGGACCTGATTAATGATCCTCTGGAAAGCAGAAGGTGCATCTTTCAGCCCAAAAGGCAACCTCATAAATTCGTAGTGGCCATCCATAGTGGAAAATGCCGTTTTCTCTCGACTAGCGGGGGTCAAGGGTATCTAATGATATCCTCCTTGCCTGAGGTCTAAACACGAGAAGAAACGACTCCTACCTAGCCTTTGCAGGATAGAATCTATGTTTGGCAAGGGGTATCGGTCATCCTCAATACATTCATTAAGAGCTCTGAAGTCAAGACATAACCGCAACCCCCCATCTCTCTTTCGTACTGGCACCAGTGGTGCATTGTAAGGAGAACGTGAGGGTTGTATTATCCCTTCCCTCAACATAGAATCAATCTAAGTCCTAATCTCGTCTCTGTATTTCAATGGGATGGGATAGGGTTTCTTGTAAACTGGAGGACCCAGAACCTTTATTTCGTGGAAGTATTCATTTGAAATAGGTAAAGGATCCTCATCTAAACTAAAAACCTTCGGGAAATCCAAAACCATGTCTACCAGCACCCCGTGCTCTTCTGAATCTCGCTCAAATATTTTGTCTACTTCCTCTAATAACCTACAAGTTTTATTTCCATTGTTCTTAACACATGCTACCTGCTGCCTCCTGGCTTTCACCAGGAGACATGTCTACTAATTTCACAAGTTCTCCTACAGTCGTATTCTGCCCAATTTCGACAAGTCTATTCCCCTCGTTTTTAAATGGTATCCGAAAACACATCGTGACACTATCAGAGGACGTAATAGGAGTGACTATGCTTTCCATTAAGCTTATTTTTAAATCCTTTCGAGGAATAAATAACATATTTGATCCATTTAAATCATTCATACTAATGTCCCTGACTAAAACACAAAAAGATCCACACGAATCTGCATCAACTATCAGATCCTCAACTGGAAAAACATCAGTAGCCCTGCTACTATCACTTGTCACCTTCTCATCAATAGCCCAGCTATTATTCAATGTAATCCTCTCATCAATAACCTTGTTATTGTCTGTGGTATCCTCATCAATAGCCCCGCTATTAACTAAAGTAATATCCTCATCAATAACCCTGTTATTGTCTATGGCATCCTCATCTATAGCCCCGCTATTTACTATCAGATCCTCAACTGGAAAAACATCAGTAGCCCTGCTACTATCACTTGTCACCTTCTCATCAATAGCCAAGCTATTATTCAATGTAATCCTCTCATCAATAACCCTGTTATTGTCTATGGTATCCTCATCAATAGCCCCGCTATTAACTAAAGTAATATTCTCATCAATAACCCTGTTATTGTCTATGGCATCCTCATCTATAGCCCCGCTATTTGCTAAAGTAATATTCTCATCAATAACCCTGTTATTGTCTATGGCATCCTCATCTATAGCCCCGCTATTTACTAAAAGTAATATTCTCATCAAAACCCTGTTATTGTCCTATGGCATCCTCATCTATAGGGCCCGCTATTTGCTAAAGTAATATTCTCATCAATAACCCTCTTATTGTCTATGCCCATAGCCCCATTTCTAAAGTAATATTTTCATCAAAACCC
>NC_051392.1:33413543-33429360 GCF_015228065.2 Penaeus monodon
TGTGTGTGTGTGTGTGTGTGTGGTATAGATGTATGTGTGTATATATATATATATATATATATATATATATATATATATATATATATATATATATATCGAGCTTAAAAACAAATGGAATTAATTTTTTGCCAATATTTCTGAGATTAGATAGTAACCCAGCAGCTCTTCTGTAATTATCATAGGGTTTATCATCATTATCATCATCATCATCTAATGCCGACGGGGGCGCATGGCCGCATCCACTCTTCGCTTCCAGCCACGAGGATCCCTCGAGGCGAGTCTCCAGGCAGGCACACGGCCCATCTCTAATTCCTCGCGACAGGTCTCATCGAGCTGCCCAAGCCATGATCTCCTGGGTCGTCCCACAGGTCTCCTTCACCCAGGGTTGTCTCGCAGAGTGACAACCTGATGAGCTAGGTGGCCATATAGCCTGAGTTGGCGATCCCGGATTATGCAAGTAACAGGTCCCATGCCAGTCTCACGATGTAACCGCCGGTTGGACACGTGGTCCTGCCAATTGTACCCCATGATCCGGTGAAGGGACTTGTTACAAAAGGCATCAAGGCGAGACTCCAAGACACTGGATAGCGTCCAGGTTTCGCTTCCATAGAGCAAAACTGGCAGTATCAAGGCCTTGAAGACACGCAGCTTGGTCCTTCTTCATAGGTACCGACATCTCCAAACGCTCCTGTTCAGCGAGTTCATGGCTCCTGTTGCCAGACCAATCTGTCTACTGACTTCTTGGTCTGACAATCCAGAGATATGGACTACGCTACCAAGGTATGTAAAACTTTCTGTAACTTCAATGTCCTCGCTGCAAACATGGATCAACTGAACGGGTTCCCCTAACAGGCCCCCATGTCCTGAATCTTGGTCTTGGTCCAGGAGACCTCTAGGCCTAGGGCCTAGCGATCCCCTTTCCCCTTCCAGAGAAGGATGACCACGCCCCTCAGCAGGTCAGGGGGAATGGTACCAGACTGTCACATGGCAGTCAGGACTGTCTGCAAGCCCCGAGCCATTAGCAGTTCAGCAGGGATATCACATATGCCTGCAGCTTTCCCACTCTTCAGCTTGGAAATCGCCATCCTAACCTCTGTTAGCGTAGGAGGTTCCTCGCTGATGGGTGGGTCCGGCACAGGCACTGAGACATTGCTTGCATCCAAGCTAACTGTCGGAGGGTCTACCTGGTACAACTGTTCAAAATACTCTGCCCAACGTTCACGAACCCCAACATGATCTGAGATGACCCGTCCATCCACTGATCAGACTGCAGTCATCTGTGAGGAGGGCTTAGGTTTTATACACAATAATATCCCCTAAGGCCCCTACTCGAAAGGGTTTAATTTGCGATTCTGGTTGTTCAAAGATTATCATAAATTTCTCAGATGTCAGAAGGACAAAAGGTGCTCCCACATACATGGTGGAAATTGAAACAATATTCACTTCACTCTGTATAAACAAACACACTGGGACAATGTTCTGATGTAGGGGTTATCTGATCCTTTCCCCTAGTTTGTGGGGCCGTAGGAGCCAACAAGACCTAAGCCTCCGGTCTCCTGTTTCGGCACAGAGTAATTGTCATTTGCGTATGTCTTGTGCACTATTACACTTGGTAGCGTCTTTCAGTAAGAAAAAATAAAATGTGCGAAACAGTCTTTTGCCCAAAGCATTCAACCAAAAATATAGAAGATTAAAAGCTTGAAACATAAAATAAAAAAAATCAGGATAAAATTGAACTTATCACTTCATGGAAAACGTTAAAATAAATTACATAAATTAGAAAACTTTACTGCTATCAATTGTGTTACTTCATCAAAGTAAGTCAAAATAAGTTTTTTTATATTCACTTCCATCATTCATTTATAATATACTTAACGTATTTTATCATTTCCATTTTAAAGCCTTTCGGGAAAACGAAACAAAGGTTAAAACTTAAAACCATTTTTATTAAAATTAAATCGGCAACACAAAAGAAAAGAAAAGAAACCTCCGAAAAACAAAATACAGCACAAATACACTAAAAAAAGGGGGCACTCTTAAATAAAACGAATAAAAACAATACCTCTAATGCTGCTTACTCACTGTGTGATTTCCATAAAATACATGTAAAAAGAAAACAAAAGCAGTAATAAAATTATAAAATCAGGGAACAATGGTGGTTATCTAAAGGATAGCTGATCGTGGTTAACGAGCCGATGCCTGTGCGCAACTCAAGCAAGGTGGTTGACCTCACCTTATTTACGCAAACAAGGTCGTGCGCCAGGAGATGTTCGCACATCTAGACTCATTTCCTCGTTAAACGTCGTCTGCCTTCTCTAATGTTTCTCTAAAAATACAAATTTATCTGTAGATTGCCGTGTTTTTTTTTTTATTAAAGGAGGAAAAACATAAAATATACAAAAAATAATATAAACAATTAAAGAAGGAACAAATATACATAAATTCAAATAAACGATACAAATTGTTTTCGTGGGCAAGTTGAGGGGTTTGGCGCCAAATTCCCGTTGGAGATTTTCCCTCTGCCTTGTCCGTCGCCATCTTGGGCGCCATCTTGATATCCCCGTATCTACGAGGGCGACCCACTGACGTTATCCCTCGCAGGCCTCGAGGGGGACACCGTGACTTCGTTAACTCGATTATTTTGGGCCAAATTTCAAAAACCTAAAAATGTCCAGGGCGTCTCCATCCTCCCCCTGCAGTGCCTCCGTCAGGTGGTACCTTCTGCAGTGCCGCCGCCAGTGCCTCTGTCAGTATCCTCGCGCCCTGGTCCATACTTTTAATCTTGGTCGTCGCAGGGACATTTTGTGGGGGTTTAGGATGATGCTGAGCGTATGTGGGTTGCCAAAAGGAGCAGTAGGAGCGGCAGGTCAGTACACTGAGGTAAAATACGGAAATATATACATGTGCAGTCTCTATATATTGTCATATACAAACTTGAATGTAATGTAAGCGTAATAGAATGACCCTCTCGAAAACTAATGCCCATACCCACTGAATTGCTTAAGAGTTGTTTACAGATTGTAGGCGTATATCCCTTTGTACTCGAACCTTACAAAGCAAATGCATCTAAGATATTAACCTGCTGACTTGCAAATCGACAAGGGATAGCAATATACATAAACAAAATCTACACCTCCGTCATTTCTCGATGGTCTCATACCTGTAATATGATTATAAAAAAAAAAAAAAATTATAGTCGACAGATACAGTGCGAGGAATATAAAAGTGGTAAATATTGCTTTCGCTAACCCCTAATATGTGCGCTATGCGAGGTGAAAAGCTATCACCCAAATTAGGGTGGAAGTACTCGTCACTGCTCTCTCTCACGTTATGAACACCAGCTTCTGCGATCTGCCTTCCAGCCATAGACAAGAAACCTTCCTTGTGGCGTATATTCATTAACTGCATCCTTTCCGAGAATCGGTTCAAATTGCCTAACGATATTATAATTTATCAAATCTAACATCATTTTTGCTCCTCTCGCATGACTCAACATACTAAATTTTGGAACATGCTTGAACAAGGTGACCATAATTGGGTGAGTACTGTTATCGCACACACTAACAAATTGAACACTAAAATCATCATGTGGTGCAGCGGTAGCGATCTCGTCTAGCAATCTTGTTGACCTGCGTTCGAATCCCTCGCCGGTAATGGATGGTAACCCCGGCCATTCCTTGCACACAGGGGATAATTTTGAAGCAAAATGAAGCAGACAGTATGTCACACCCAAAAAAAAAATAAATAAATAAAAAAAAAAATAATAATAATAATTTACTATGGTGCTGTAACACCAACAGCGATAAAGCGTTTTCAAACGGGAAGTGTTATGTGGAAAAAAAAAAAAAATCTTTCGATGCATTGCTCGTAATATATCCATATTGATTATCAGCCTCCATGGTAGAAGCTGGGAATAAACTGAGAGTGATAATTTCAATTTTTATAACAATGGTGTATGGGATAATAAGAATAGAGAAGTAATGCTCAACTTTTATCAATTTATTAATCATAAAGGATCAGATGCAATATATACAGATGGTTCGAAATCTGAAAATGGTGTGGGCTTTGCAGCAGTGAGCCTAGCAGCCTCGATCTTCACTGCAGAGTTACATGCCATCCTTGCAGCAGTTAAGATGACTAGAGAGCTTACGAACCATTCTATTGTGATAGTGCCTTAATCAAGAGCTTAAACCATCCAGTAGTGAGGGAGGTTCAAGATTGGCTTGCGCTGATGTCAGCACGTAAAAAGATAACTCTTTGTTGGGTGCCAGTGCATGTTGGTATCAGTGGGAAAGAGCGAGCCGATCGGAAGGCCAAAGCAACTGCCGCTCAGCCCTGTGATACTCCTTTTCCTCTCCTACACACCGACCTGAAACCCAGCATCAAGAGTTGTCTTCTCGATAAATGGAAGGAAAAATGGAGGCATTCTTCTAGAGATGACCTTGGCAGGTAGGTGACCAGTATCCATTCCAACCGAAAAGTAGAAGTTGTATTAACGAGACTAAGAAACGGGCACACAAGACTTTCTCATGAGCCGATCATGGCTAAAAACCATTAATGGTCGCACATGTAGTGGAAAGATGTGCAACATTCTCAAACCAAAGACGTATGTACTTGTCTCCCCCATATACACTGGAAAATTTATTGGGGGAGGATTGTGACATAGGGGGTCTTATTAGTTTCCTTATTGAGACTAATATTTTCAATAAAATTTAATTTTGTATAATGTTTATGCAATCATTTTATACGCTTAGAATATTTATGCATTGACTTTTAATATATCTATTGTTATTTGCAAATATTTTAATATTTCTATCTAACAAGGTATTCGTCGCTACTGACCTTAGCTGTTGACGCGGTAGATAATTTGAAATAATCAATAATTTGAAATAATCAGACCTCAGCAGAAGGAGAGGGCTTACACACAGTAGCGAGCTGTATCTTCAAAAGCATACACCGTGCTGCAAAGCCTTGTAAAAGCACAATGTATGCATGACTGCAACTGCCTCCTACTTCAACAGGAAATGCAATCTCGCGAATATTCATTTCCTGAAGTGCATTAAACAATTGAGACATTTACCTATATTTCCAGTAGGTTTTCTAACGCGTCACGTGCTAATCCATCAACATAATATCTATCTGAACTGTCTCTTAACCCAATGTCTGCTGGTTTATGCACTGCCCCCCTTAGATTTGTGTGAGTTTGCGCCTGATTTCCCCATTCCTTGAATTTGTGAGAAACTGTTTTTCTTTCTAATACTCTTGATATTAACATTGTTATTCTTATTGATATTATAATTATTAATTTGTTATCAAAATATTAATAGCATCAAAGGCAATACAACAATGAAATGAAGCTTTCAAAAAATCAAGGAAAAGGGTAAACAGGTGAGATAGCTAAGACTAATAGCTGACACCTTGGTGATTAAACACTTGTAGAGCCATCTCTGTGTATAGACAATAAATAAACTTTTATTTCAGTGGGCATGGCATGGTAGTCTTAGCACCCGCCTAAATGGCTTGATTGTTTCATGGCAATTTCATTTACTCCAGGGGTTTGCCCGGTCCAAAATGAGCGACGAGGTAGATGATTACAAGCCCTTCGTCCCTCTGTTTCACACTAACAACCCCAATCATTTGTAAATACTTTTGAAGTGGTGTACAGTCGTTTTTTCGACCTGTAATAATCATACGTATTCTTTTTCCAATACGCCATATGTGGCATTAACGATGACACATACAGCGGTATCTTCCAATAACTCGCGTTGGAAAATACTTCCTTTTTATCACAAGCAGGTATAAACAATCAAGGAGATAATTCTCGCGAGGCGACCTTACTTGGGTAGGCAGCAGAGGCAGCGATGCTGGCGGCGGCGGTGCTTGTTATGTTGCAGCTGTAGATGCTTCCAATAACTTCCTTTCATCCTTCTGCTCTACATTAGTCATCTGTCTGTACCATCTGGCAGATTCAGAAACAGCAGCGGGGCTCCCGCTCAAAGGCATTTCCTGAGCCATCTTCTTGCGCAATCTCCCGCTCGTAACCTAGTTTTATACCACAAGACCGCTGTCACTTACTCATGCATGTCAACACTCCACCCACCTTCATCCGTTATATTCATCTGCACAACTTTGTGCACAATCGATAACCCATTTAAAAGCTATAGACTATTGAGTGTCTGGACTGCTCAGCCCTCGATATTGCGCGAATTACTTCTTCCTGAGGGATTTGTTTTAAACTCTCCCACAGTGACACAATAATGGCATGTTTGTACTGAGTACGATAAATCTTATTGCCTCTCAAAAGTTCCTTCTCTTTTATAGGAAACGAGGGCGAGGATGGTGATGTGAAATACTTGATAACATAACATGTATATTCAATTCTGTGATAGGAGATTGTATCTGATCTAATTCACCCCACCGTATTAAAGACTGTTGACGGTAAAATTCCAAGAGAGATTTGGCATAATCTTGCTGATTATCTTAAAAAAAATCCCACCAAGTGTTCTAGCGAGGGATTTATTGATGTATCTCGGTTGTTGGCTGGGGCTGTTTTCCCAAGCTTTTCCAGAGCTATAAAGGGAAGAGGTATGATCATCCCCTCATTAGCAACAGAATGACATTCGCTTTTGCAATGGCCCACATTTTTTTCTTACGAAGAGCACAGCGCGAGATAATACGCGGTCTTCCTCCTCCACCCCGCGTCGATTTTCCGCGCATGCAGCTGCTTTCGCAGCTGCATGCGACGCGTGCATCGCGTGCGTCCCTCTCGCAGTTGTTTCTACTGCCGCCGCCCCCGCTCCTGCCGCAGCCTCCCTCGTACGCGCCGCCCGCCGGGCCCCCACTCATTACGGTATTTTTACCTGGCGTATATACATCCGGGGATGATTCTAATATGCTCTTGTCAACACAATCATTAATCTTGTTAGTATTATTACCATTCACGAAGTGATCAGATGGCAATGACTGTAGGCTTTGGAAAGAGACAATAATCATTCATATTCCTTATCAAATTAGAGCGATAAATGCGTTTATTACGGGATTTTTTTTCTTTTTTTTAAGAGATGTTTTCTTCAGAGACACTTCCTTAATTACCTCTCTATATCGCTTTAACCTCTTAATAATACTCTTCTCCGTAGTTATTTTTTTTCTTGTTTATACTCTTGAATTGTTTTACTTGCATATAACGACTAAACACATCTATGCTTACAAGCTAATAGGGAGTTTTATTATTTTCGCATGCCCGCTAGATCATACGTTAAGATTTTGCGACGATATTGTTTGACGACACGGGAATTTATTGCGAGTATGTCTGTGTATACACGCGTTCCATTGACAAAGATTTTTCACATCTGATTACCCGTTCCCAGCTGCGTGCGAGCGGCAGCTAACAGCGCTTGTATGCCGTAGGGTTTTACATAATCCTCATCCAAGTCCTTTAGAACTCGCATCATATTGTTGGTAATTACCATTGGTAGACTGGTATGGGAAATATTCGCAGAGGGTATTACTACAAAACTGCAGTTTATCAGGAATTTCTCACGTGAGATCTATAAGTAAATAACCGCGAGATTTATAGAGAACAGCCTTTTTATGCAACTCTAAAAACCAAATACCTTCCTGCCTAAGCATTCATTTTGCCTGAGGTCACTGCTTTAGCAAAATGAAGTGAGAAGTGTTTATTGAAATGTTGCGACTCTGTTTCCCATTCATAAACACATTTTGAACAAGCAGTGCTGCTGATATTTTGTCATGTCACCCCTTTGTAAAAATATTACTTACAATGTCATTATTAGCAGCCTCTATAAAGCAATCATCCAATATATATAATATGCAGTCACTTGGTTTAATCTTGTGTTCAACGGTGTCTATAATGTCTTTACTAACAACAAGCTTGTCAGATAAAGAGATTTCCTTTTCCAGTGGGTGGGATCCACTTTTAATTGGTAGACATCTGTTCTGCGATGCTAGAGGAAGCTTTTTATATGGGGATACGTCTTGATTTCTTATTCTCAAGTGATGACTGGGGGAGAGGCAGCTCATCTGTCTTTCTTGCAACTTCAGGTGGTACTCTTAAATCAGCCACTATCCAGTGCCCAATATCACTGCTTTCATTGTGGTTAGTTAATCCAGCTTCAATGAACTTCCTTTTGTCATGAGTCATGATGTGGGTTGACGAGGGAGTTCTTTGCCACCATAAAAGTGAGGAACACTTGTTGTCAGTCCTCCTCTCACCGAACACTCAGTTTTGCGCGCTAACTTGGGGTTTGATAGCTCCCGGCTAGCTTTCGTCATCTTTAGAAATGCAACAAATGCATACCCTGGAAGGCTATCGTACTTCACTATATCAAGATTGCACTTTTCGGCAAACATAGACCTCTACTTTGTACCCACATCGGCTAGCAAACCCACATCCACCCTCAAGTAGTACTCTAAGTAATCACCTAAGGTGATTACTTAGAGTACTACTACTACTACCTGGCCGCATCCCAGACTTTGTGTTCGTGGGCATATTCCTCCTCTGTGACCGTCTCACCTGTAAGAGAACTATAAAAATATTCTATGAGGGGAGGCATGTGTATTCGAACTTTTTCAGGTCGTCGAGGTACTCATATGGGAATATGCTTTTCCCGTTTAAAGCATTTGACTGAGCTTCGGCTGGCAAATGATATATGAGTGAGCACTTACTCTCAATGTGTGTCCTGGCGAGGGGGCTTAGGCCTGTGTTTATAAATGCCAAGCTGTCGAGGAACTTAATGTTGTTAAGTTCCACAGAGTGATATGGCAACCCTTGTTTCACAAGGATTTTCATTTCTGTGTTAGCTTAAATGTCTTTCAAAATCAGCCCGAGGTCATAGGAGTGATTATGAGTAAGACATGGAATTGTTGTATGGTGATTTCTCATTCGAAAGTTGCAGCGAGCGCAATAGGCCCCAATGTAATTTATGTGTTCTCTGGTGTGACCATGGTGTTTGTGCTTTGCTGTTGCATGGGAAATTTTTGGTTACATAGTTCACACTTCAGCTTTCTTTCTATGTTGAACATGTGGAAAGGGTGACAGAGTATGCTTTTTACAGTGTCTGCCCATTTGTTGGATAAATTCTCAACAATGTGCATAGCAGTGTCAGCTCCTAGATACAGGAAACTATCCACCACTTCACCTCGTCTGTCTGTTATGATATAGCTGTAGTCAAAGGTTTTGTGTCTCTGGAGCCATTAGTTAAGGTTCCAGAGGCCTCAATGGTGACAGCTCCAGCTGCCACCACATCCACAGGGGCCTCCTCTGCTAGGCGGAATGCCCCTGAAGCTAAGGCTCAGGTAGCCCTTTGCCCAGGCAAAGGAATCCTGAGCCTAATCAAAAAACTCCGCTCAGAGTGGGGTCTTTGGAGCCGTCAGGAAGGGCTCCAGGGGCCTCAACGGTGACAGCTCCAGCTGCCACCACATCCACAGGGGCCTCCGCTGCTAGACAGAATACCCCTGAAGCAAAGGCTCAGGTCCGTTCTTTGCCCAGGCAAAGAAATCCTGAGCCTGTCCAAAGGAAGACTGTGGAAACTAGTTCCACAAGTAAACAACCCTTAAAAAGGTACTCCCAGGATCCTGGAAAGGGACAGCCTAAAGGTGTGGGGCAAACCTTGACCACAGGTGCTGCCAAACACCTTATGAAGAAGAAACTGAAGAACTGGATACCCTAATCCAATGGAACTGTCAGGGAATTCATGCAAAATGGGAAGAACTGCAACATCTGATAGTTTCATGTAACCCAGTTTCTGTATGCTTACAAGAGATTATGACCAGGAAAAATCATCCGATTTCCCTGAGAGGATTCCAAGTTCAAGACCATTATGGAACTATTGACAACGGACCTCATGGAGGAGTAGCAGTAATGGTACGTCAAGATATTCCCTTCCAGGCCATCCACCTGCAGACAACACTACAGGTGAAGGCTGTGAGAATAGGCTTGACACGACCTTACACTATTGCATCCATCTACCTTCCTCCACATAATCTCAACTTAAATGATTTGGAAAATCTACTTGGGCAGTTACCACAGTGGTCGGCATCACCTCTGGGGAGACACATTGTGCAACCCTCGAGGCAGGGCCTTGGAGTCCTTGTTCTTAAGAGTAGATGCAGTTTTACTGAACAGTGACACTCTCATACATTTCAATATTCAAACTGGGACATTCTCCAATATAGACCTATCAATAGGCTCACCTCATTCACAGTTGAACTTCACTTGGCAGGTCATGGAAGACCACTTTCCAATAATTTTGGAGGAGGTGAATGGTATTCCAGCCAATGGAGTGCAGAGATGGCGGCTTGAACATGCGGCCTAGAATCTTTTTAGATCAAATGCAGTATTGCAAAGATCTGTGAATGATTTACAGTGTGTTCAAGATGCTGTTAATTACTTCACATCACGAATTCACCTTGCAGCAGAAGCATCCATTCCCAAAAGTAGTGGGCATTACCGTCGACCTCCAGTACCATGGTGGTCTGATGATTGCCAAAAAGCTGTCAGAGCAAGAAAAGCTGCATTAAAGCAATTGAAACGACGCCCCAGCTTTGTAACCTTGATCAATTACAAAAAGTCCCGAGCCAAGGCCAGGCACGTGCTAAAGGAGGCTAGACGGACGTCATGGAGACAGTATGTCTCCTCGATTAACTCTGGGACCCCCTTAGCATGGGTATGGGACAAGGTGCGTAAGATCGCTGGAAAGAGCACATCCATGTCACAACCTGCTTTGAAGATAAATGGCATAATCATCACAGACAAGAAAGAGCTAGCTAAATCCATGGCAGAGATCTCCTCTGGAGAATCTTACACTGATCGATTCTCCACTCTTCGGAATGAACAGGAACAACACCCAGTGTTGTTCTTCAGTAGGACTGCAGCAGAACTTCCATACAACTTGCCATTTTTGCGCAAGGAGATGGACTCTGCTTTGCAGCTTTGACATAAGACTATATTCCATACCAAATGATATCTCACTTACCAGAGAGCTCCCAGAAGTTCCTGTTGGACCTATTCAATAGGATCTATAAGGAAGGCACAGTGCCATCCACATGGAAAGAGGCTATAATCATTCCTGTTCCTAAACCTGGCAAAGATACTTCCACTCCAGGAAATTACAGACCAATTTCTATCACCAGCCGCATCTGCAGCTGATGGAGAAAATGGTAAACTTCAGGTTGACATGGCTGCTAGAAAAAGAAAATGTGTTGACCCCATATCAATATGGCTTTAGAAAACTGAGATCAACCACAGATGCACTTGTGAGGATGGAAACTGCTGTACAGAATTCCTTCGCACAGCGACGTCACATGATAGCAGTCTTCTTTGAACTTGAAAAGGCTTATGATACTACTTGGAAACATGGCATATTCATGAAGCTGTATGACATTGGTTTAACAGGAAGTTTAGAGTTCAGGTGGGAAACAGTTTCTCTAACCTGGAAGATCAGCTTGAAGGGGTCCCACAAGGGAGTGTCTTGAGTGTGACCCTGTTTGCCATTGCTATAAATGACATCGTAAAGGTTGTTCCAAGTGCTGTCTCATGTAATTTGTATGTGGATGACTTTACACTGTATTGCTCAGGAGGAAGCTTACAGGATGTGCAAGGACACATTCAGACTGCAATAAATCAAGTTGTACAGTGGGCAACATATCATGGATTCAAATTTTCTCCAAGCAAGACCATGGCTATACATTCCCACAAACGAGGAAAGTTCCATCCTTCCCTCTATTTAGGAGGAAACCCATTGCAATTTGCCCAAGAGGTGAAGTACTTCGGTCAATTTTTGACTCAAGACTTACATGGGTGCCTCACATCAAACAGTTAAAAGTGAAGGCTACAAAAGCACTTAGCATTTTGCGGGTACTTTTACATTTATCTTGGTGTGCAGACCACACAATGCTTCTACGGCTTTACCGAGCGCTTATTCGTAGTAAGCTTGACTATGGATGTGAGGCTTATTCATCTGCATCTCCCACTGTTCTCCGGATATTGGACTTGGTTCATAATGAAGCTCTCAGAATCTGGGGCTTTCAGGTCTTCGCCTGTGGAGTCCCTGTATGCTGAGAGTGGAGAACCACCTCTTCCATTACACTGGGACTACATGAACCTGATTTACTACATAAGACTACAAAGGATTCCAGGTTTTCTTACATCCAGATTGGTTTTCAACACCCTTGAGAATAGCCGATCCTATGGTAGGAGAATGAGGAATATAGTGGATGATCTTAATTTAAATCTCACTAAGGTTCTGGCTGTTGGAATTCCCCAATTCCCCCCTTGGACTAATAGAGTCGAGCTGGATTTGGTCGGAATTGGGAAAGGGGAGGGATCCGAAGCAGAAGTTAGAGAGAGATTTCTTCAGCACATTTCTAAGAACAAAGGATCAGATGCAATATATACAGATGCTTCAAAGTCTGAAAATGGTGTGGGCTTTGCAGCAGTGAGCAGAAGGAAGGCTGCATCTGGCAGTCTTTCTCTAGCAGCCTCGATCTTCACTGCAGAGTTACATGCCATCCTTGCAGCAGTTAAGATGACTAGAAATCTTATGAACCACTCTTTGGTAATATATTGTGACTCTCAGAGTGCCTTGCAAGCAATCAAGAGTTTAAACTCATCACATCCAGTAGTGAGGGAGGTTCAAGATTGGCTTGCACTGATGTCAACACGTAAAAAGATAACTCTATGTTGGGTGCCAGCACATGTTGGTGTCAGTGGAAATGAGCTAGCTGATCAGAAGGTCAAGGCAGCTGCCACTCAGCTCTGTGATGTTCGTTTTCCTCTCCCACACACCGACCTGAAACCCAGCGTCAGGAGTTGTCTTTATGATAGATGGAGGGAACAAAGGAGGTATACCTCTAGAAGCAAACTTCGAGAAATTAGAGATGACCTTGGCAGTTGGGTGACAAACCTCCATCCCAACCAAAAAGTAGAAGTTGTATTAACAAGATTAAGAATCGGGCACACAAGACTGAGTCATGGACCAATGATGGCTAAAAGTGAAGCACTTTGTGAGAGACGCCAAGAGCCATTAACAGTCACACATGTAGTGGAAAGATGTGCAACATTCTCAGACCAAAGATATATGTACTTGTCTCCCCCATATACACTGAAAAATGTATTGGGGGAGGATTGTGACGTAGAGGGTCTTATTGGTTTCCTTAGGGAAGCTAATATTTTCAATGAGATTTAATTATGCATAATATTTAGCAATAACTTTATACGCTTAGAGCATAATATTTATGCTTTGATTTTTGATATATTTATTGTTATTTGTAAGATATTTATTGATAGATTTTTAAAATCTAACAATGTGTTTGCCACTAATGACCTTAGCTGTTGACGCGTTATATAATCAATCAATCATTACCTCTACTTCCTGTTATGACACGTCCATTACATACAGGTGAGTCATTCTATCTCACACACATAAACACACACACACACACATGTGTATTCATACATATTCTGCACACACACATCCACACACAAATATATATATATATATATATATATATATATATATATATATATATATATATATATATATATATATATATATATATATATAAAATTATATATTTTTTTTCTTTCTTTCTTTTTTAAAATTAATTAATTAATTAATTTATATGCACACACACACACGCAGGCACGCACCCACACATATGTATATATTATACATATATATATATATATATAATATATAAATATATATATATAATATATATATATATATATATATATATATAATATATATATATATATAATATATATAATTATATATATATATATTATATATAATATATATTATATAATATATAATATATATATATAATATAATATATATATATATATATATATATATATATATATATATATATATATATATATATATATATATATATATATATACACACACACATGCATATACCATCAGCAGCAGCAGCCTGAATCAATCCAATGCAGGGCATAGGCCTCTCCCAACCTTTTCCAACTTTGTCTGTCTTGTGTTTTTTGTTTCCAGTCTTAGCTCCCAAATTTCGTTATTTCGTCACATTATCTTGTCATTGGTCTGGTCCTTGGTGTCTTTATATTATCTAGGGTCCAGTCTCTTACTTTCTTTGCCCATCTGTCGTCTTGTCTCTGATATATATGGCCTGCCCATTGCCATTTTTTTCCTTTTGATGCTCACAAATATATCTTCCAGTTTTGCCTGTTCCCTTATCCATGTCACCCTCATCCGATCTCTTAGGCTAATTCCCAGCATCAACCTCTCAATCCCTCTCTGGGCACTTATTAGTTTCCTCTTCAGTAATTTGGCTGTAATCCACATGTCTGATACATAGGTCATAACTGGGGTTAAAGACTTTTCTCTTTAAACATAATGGCAAGGATTGATTGATTGATTATTTAAAATTATCCGCCGCATCAACAGCTAAGGTCATTAGCGGCGAATACCTTGTTAAATAGAAATATTAATATGTTTAAAACTTAAAACATCTATCAATAGATATCTTACAAATAACAATAAACAAACTAAAAAACAAAGTATAAATATTATACTGTAAGTGCATAAAATTATTGCATAAACATTATGCATGATTAAATTTTATAAAAAATGTTAGTCTCCCTAAGGAAACTAATAAGACCCTCTATGTCACAATCCTCCCCAATACATTTTTCAGTGTATATGAGGGAGACAAGTACATACGTCTTTGGTCTGAGAATGTTGCACATCTTTCCACTACATGTGCGATCGTTAATGGCTCTTGGCATCTCTTACAAAGTGCTTCACTTTTAGCCATCATTGCCCCATGACTCAGTCTTGTGAGCCCGATTCTTAGTCTTCTTAATGCATTAATGGATGGATGCTAGTCACCCAACTGCCAAGGTCATCTCTAATCTCTCGCATCTTATTTCTGGAGATATGCTCCCATTGTTCCTTCCAACTCCTGATGCTGGGTTTCAGGTCAGTGTGTGGGAGAGGAAAACGAGCATCACGAGATTGAGCAGCAGCTCCCTTAGCCTTCTGATCAGCTCGCTCATTTCCACTGACACCATGTGCTGGCACCCAACATAGAGTTATCTTTTTACGTGTTGATATCAGTGCAAGCCAATCCTGAACCTCCCTCACTACTTGATTGCTTGTAAGGCACTACGAGAGTCACAATATATCACAATAGAATGTTTTGTAAGATGCTAAGGGGGTCCCAGAGTTAATTGAGGAGACATACTGTCTCCACGATGTCCGTCTAGCCTCCTTTAGCACGCGCCTGGCCTTGGCTTGGGTCTTTTTGTAATTGATCAAGGTTACAATGCTGGGGCGTCGTTTCAACTGCCTTAATGCAGCTTTTCTTGTTCTAACAGCTTGTTGGCATTCATCAGACCACCATGGTACTGGAGGTCGACGGTAATGGCCGCTACTTTTGGGAATGGATGCTTCTGCTGCAAGGTGAATTCGTGATGTGAGGTGATTAACAGCATCTTGAATACACTGGAAATCATTCACAGATCCTTGCAATACTAAAAAGATTCCAGTCCGCATGTTCAAGTCACCATCTCTGCACTTCATTGACTAGAATACCATTCACCTCCTCCAAAATTATTGGAAAGTGGTCGCTTCCATGTAAGTCTTCCATGACCTACCAAGTAAAGTTCAACTGTGAATCAGGTGAGCCTATTGATAGGTCTATATTGGAGAATGTCCCAGTTTGAATATTGAAATGTGTGAGAGTGTCACTGTTCTGTAAATCTGCATCTACTCTTAAGAACAAGGACTCCAAGGCCCTTCCTCGAGGGTTGCAC
>NC_051392.1:33429460-33444460 GCF_015228065.2 Penaeus monodon
TTGGGAAAAAAATTTTCGTGGGCGAGACAGATTTGTCGTTGCACGCTTCATGAGCGACTGCTTCTTTCGCCTCCGGCTCGCCTACCCGCACGTGCCCGGCGTGACGTCACGGCACTGCCACCCACACACACTCACTCCCCCACACTGCATGGACGGAATTTCACCGGATTTGCGCCGAATTTGCTGTATTATCATGACACCCTTACCACGGTACAATGGGTAAAGGAAAGAAACTGCAAGAGGCCAGTAAGAGCGACCCGGAGAAACCAGACTCTAGCCTTGAAGAGTCTGAAGGAGCCAGTGCCAGCATCCCACCTCCCACAAATATTACTACATTGCTTCAGTGGATGATACAGAGGGATGAAAAGAGGGAAGAAGCACATCGGAAGGAGGAGGAAGATCGTTACAAGCGAGAAGAAACCTGACGGAGGAAAGAAGAAGATCCCTACAGGCGAGAAGAGGCCCGTTGGAAGGAAGAGGAAGATCCCTACAGGCGAGAAGAGGCCCGTCGGAAGGAAGAGGAAGATCATTACGGGCGAGAGGAAGCCCGTCGGAAGGATGAGGAAGCTGCCCGTTTTCAGGAGCTGATCCTTCGCTTCACTCCCCAGCAGCCCGTAGATTCAACTGCGAGTTCGCCAGTGAGCCGTTCTGCTGTGTCCAACGCTTCTCACACTCTGCCGACCTCGAAGGCAACAATACAACCTCCGAAAGTATTACAAGCAGATGCGAAACCCCAACATTTCCGGGAATGGAAGCGCAAATGGTCCGATTATGCTGTCATGGTGGATCTCCTCAGTCTGCCATCATCAGAGCAGCACATACAGCTAAGCATGTGTCTTACACCTGAGATGCGACGGGTGCTGGAGCACAAGTTAAACGTGCCCGCAGACCCAACATGCTCAGTAGATGATGTACTGACAAAGCTCGAGGAGCATATAAAAAATACCAGTAATGAGTCGCTGCGACGGAAGGCCTTCTCCAAATGCAAGCAAGCAGATGGCGAGTGCTTTGTTGACTTTTGGATACGGCTGAAAATCTTGTTACAGGAGATAGACCTCTGCAAGGCTCAGGACCATACATGCTGTGAGCAGTGGATGAAACACGGCATACTAATGGGTATATGTGATAAGGAACTTACCCAGAAGCTCATTCAGATGGACTGTTCAGCGACATTGCAAGATGTTTTGGAGAAATGCAGGTCTCATGAATCATCAAAGGCAGCAGCATCTGCCTTGAGGGACACAGCTTCATCACGTGCTGTTTCTCAATATAAAAGAGAGAAAAAGGCTGCCCTGAAGCAGAAGTCTAAGATGAGACCTAGCTCACCTCTACCTAGTAAAGTCTGCAACTGCTGTGGTCATCAACATGAAAAAGGTCTATGCAGAGCCACTACTTCCACATGTCATGCTTGTGGCAAGAAAGGCCATTGGGATTATACTGCAAAGTGTCCTGCCAGGAATGCCAGATGCAAGGTCTGCAATCGGCAGGGACACTTTTATTAATGCTAAGAAGACAAAAGAGGACACAATCCAGAACTTGAAAGTAATAAGTTCTGTATCCCCTTCAGTGTCACATGCCAGGAGTGTCACCTCTACTGCACAACCTAAACCCCAAACTTCCCATAAAGTCTGCGTATCAATTCGGCATAATGATTCATCAGATAGTCTTGCCATCATCCCTGACACAGGTGCAGACACAACTGTCATTGGACTCAAGGATCTTAGTAGTCTTGTGTAGTGTGACGTATTCTCAGATAAAAGAACACACCCGGATTCACGTATGCGAACGGGTGATGGCCATGTTGCCACTTGGTGGTCACTTCCTTTTTTTTAAATGAGCTTACTAACGCCCCACCTCCAGGAGAACGTGCCTTGAGTCTTAGGTTAGAAAGAGTTCGCGGTCCACACCCAACCCCTTTCACGACTGAGATAGGTGGCAACCCCTTCGCCGAGTGGGCGGTGAAGTCGCCACCGGCAGGCAGTTGGCGGGTAACCTCGGTCGTGAAAGGGTGTGAGTGTGGGCTGAGGGAGATTATTGTATTTTATAATTTTGGTGCTTTTTTATATGTTTACTGTGTTGTAAACCCTGTTTGGATTATATTGAACTCGGTCGTGATTCTGTGCACCGTACAACAGACAATAAAGCAGTCGAAGACGAATCCTGGTGTCTCTTTACTCCTGCAGAACTTGGAGGTTAATTTTGCCCGGCTTTCCCCTCATGCCCAATAATTTGCAACTGAGGAATATTCGTCAGCTCCTGTAGCAAGGGTGAGTGGCAGAGCAGCTGCCCACAAACCACTACAGATTGTGGTGGCAAGCATAGGGATAGAGGGTTTGTTTACCTCCCAGCCCACGCCTCTTGTTTTTTTAGTTGGTTTAATAATTATTTTAATTTTTTTTTTTTTTTTTACTTAAATGTGGTCATGTGTCATTTTACTGTTTTAGCAGGTTTTGCTGCCTGTTTTATTTTTTCCCCTATTTTTACCTGAAATGTTTTTACATGTAATTTTATTGTTTTAGCAGGTTTTACTTCCTGTTTTGGTATATTTTCAATTTTACCTTAGATTTAATTCATTTTACTGTTTTAGCAGGTTTTGCTGCCCCTTTAGTTTTTTTCCACTTTTTACTTTAAATGTTTTTCATAGTCTTTGTTTTACCAGGTTTGGCTGCCTGCCTTAATATTTTTTTTTTAGGTTCACTTTAAAATTTTATTTGTTTTATTTTACTTTTATTGTGTTTTAAGTAGATTTTTTTTCATGTTTTATTGTATATCAGGTTTTACCTTTTCAGTTTTGATGCATTTTAGATTTCCTGGCCAGTTCCAAGTTAACATTTTTTTTAACATTGTATTTTTGTAATTCTGCCTTTTACCTTTGTGCACTTTTATTTATTTTTACCAGTGCTCAGGATGTGTGATGTCTGTGGTGTCTACCTATGAACGCTGAAATCTTGCAAAATATAAGTGTGTGTCCGCCAGTGTGTCGCACCCAAAGTGCAGTGATCTTTTTCTGTGTGACGTGGAAGGTTGTGGGTCTGTACCGTATAGACTGCGGTCACGCACCACACTGCCTAACAGATCACAGGTGCTGCCTGCCATGCCCCGCAAGATGTCACAGCCAGGGTCACGACCACCGACCCCAGAGGATGCAGGCCCCCAGGACGAACTACCGTCTGGGCCAGACCCAAGGTTGGCACCAGCTCGGAGTGCTATGGCCTCGGGAGGGGCACTGTCTGATTCTGGGACTGCTGCGGCTGCTGGCCTAGAAATACAGCAAAGGCAACTGGCCCAATTGGAGGCACGGCTTATGGACCGGTTGGGAGTGCAGGTGGGGGACCAGCTGGCCCATATGCAGGCACAGATGCAGATGCAGATGCAGGCACAGATTCAGGCGTTGGCAACTCTCCTGAAAGGCCAACAGCCCACGCCTTCCACTGCCGCCGAGGAGAATTTGCCAGCCACTGATGCTATGCTACCACCTTCTTTGTCGACCATCCAGACCTGCAGTGAGGAAGCTACTGGACAGCAGCCACGTCTGCCTCCATCAGTGCCTGTGGGCCCAAAGCCTCTTGCATTTGTTGGACGCATACCCGACCTCTCCAGTAGACAACCAGCCCATCAGAGATAGGAGAGACGTTACTGGACCTCAGCAGATGGCAACTCCTACACCAGCTGTCGTGTCTGCACCACCACAGCCCACCTTGTCAGGGACTGAAGCTGCGACCCAGCCCCGGCCTCCAGTGCTGCCTCAGCCAACACAGTATGGGCCACCTCCGCAATATACAGCGCCTGTACTACAGCCCCTGGTCTATCAGCACTCGGCACATCCTGCAGCAGCTGATGGCACCCCGGTCTCCTCATGCCAAGTCATGGCCAGTTCAACCATGCGATCGTGCTTGCCCTCGTTCCACACTGACCAGCGGACGTGATGAGGTCCCTGTCTTTTGTGGGGAGACGCCAGCCTCCCAGGGCACCCAGTGGAGTCAGGAGCTGGAGTCCTGGATTTCCAGGATTGAGCTCGCAACCTGGCCTGCCACCTCCGAGGCTTACATCTGCATGGCACGTAGCAAGGTTAGCGGATATGCCTGGTCATTGTTGAACAGCCCAGTGTTTACCAGCATTCAGGACTGGGTGAGTTTCAAGGCTCGGCTCCGAGACCAGTTTCGGGGTGTAGCAACGGCTCAGCACTTCTATGATATGCTTGCCCAAGCAAGGATGGCGGTAGGCCAGGGGCCTCTGGACTTCTTCCGTGCCGTGGAGCTGGCAGTACAACAGGGCTTGCGAGTCTATCCTCAGGACATCGGGAATGCTGAGGGTCTAATGCAGCGCACCTTCCGTGAAGGGTTACCTGGGTGGCTTCAAGGTCAGCTGCTCTGGTACGACTTCTCATCTACCCACAAGATGGCCGAGAAATACCAGTCTGTCTGGGACTCTGTGGTTGGGGCAAGACATACCCTACCAGATGTGTACAGGTTGAGTCTGTGGCCACCCCAGCATGGCACTCGTGACAGGATGGTCCTAGGCCTTCACAACCCAGGGCAGTACTCTGGGGCAAATGCCCCTGGTCTAGAGTTCTAGTTGGGGGGACACCTGTGCCCTCGCAACATGACACAGGCTCACAGCCGGCTCAAACCCCCACACCGGCATCACCCCGCCGATGGTCTTGCCTGGTAGGAAATGGGCAACGCTCCTGGTGTGACTATCATCGAATGGAGGGTCATCACACTAATGATTGCCGGGCAAGGAAAGGTCGGTGCTATAGCTGTGGTGAGATGGGCCACCTTTGAGCTACGTGCCCCTTTCGCCAATGCTACTCGGAGGGGACCTTCCAGCTTGCGGGCGGTCATGCCAGTACACCGGGACCTGACCACCCAGCCGAAACCGAGGTTCATAGGGATGACCCGAGATAGTCCTCGAGGTGGGAGGTAGGCCGTTCTCCTGTTTTTTGGACACAGGGTCAGAAGTGACAATGGTGAAGAAAGAGGCTGTCACACGTATGCTTGGGGTCCGTCTGCACGCTAGTTCAAGGGCGTTACAGGGCGTTTCAGGCCGGCCAGTCCCTGTTGTGGCAGAAGCGGATCTTACCTTCACCATCAATCCAAAATCAACTGTCATCCACCGGACCTGTGTCGTGGAGAACCTTCGCTTCCCTGGTGATGTATTGATGGGTATGGACCTCCTACACCGCTTCCCTGTCCGCATGATCCTGGATGGTGTTCCTGACGAGAGTTATGTGGAACTGGATGGATACCGGTGCAAACTTACTTTCACCAGAGGGGGCTCAATGGGCTATCATGTGCCTGCCTGCCAGGATGCAGCTGACGAGACGCCTGAAGCAGTAAAGTTTCCTGAGCTGTCGCAGTCCCCTTCACCTGTAGCTGTCTCGCCTGTCCACGTAGCTGAGGAGACTGTGGTAGAGGTGAAGTCGGGTAAGTTTGTGGCTGCCACAGTAACCCGCGGCTCCCCTGGTGACATGTGTCTTGCCATAGTTGAAAGTGGCACTGATCGCCTCACTGTTCCTCGCACCCTGGTGACTGTCCATGGTCGCCTTCCAGCGTGTGGGTTGTTAACCCACACCCGAAGCCACGCAAGATTCGTCCAGGAACTGTGCTGGGATACGCTTCCTTCCTGGGACCAGAGGATTTGGTAGCCACAGCCCCGACCTCCTCAGTGACTCGTGAGACCCCTGCAGAACCCTTGATGGCCACGGCCACTCCTGAAGAGTCCAAAGACTCCCCAGGGGGGGGGGTGAATTTGTGTACTGTGGTGAATTCCTGGATGATGACTACGATAGTACTGCAGCGTGTCTGGACTTTGGGTATGAGGAGGAGGACTTCTTTGTGTTCCCAGACACGCCCGCCCTTGATGAAGCTCTTCAGCATGATGAGTTGGGGGCTGCCTGTGCTGCTGAAAGCTTGGGCACTAGTGGCACTGAGGTAGCTGGTACTCCCTTCCCCATAGCCCTCGGGCATCTGACCGCAAACCAGGAGGGGCAGCTACGTGAAGTCCTAGACCAGTTCCCAACTCTGTTCAAGTTCAAGAGACAAGCAGGCAGTAGGTCACGTACCAGGGGTGCAGCATTGCATCATCACCACGACAGACACTCCAGTTTGTGTGCGACAGTGGAGGCTTCCACAGAAAATGAAGGAAGTGGTGCGCATGGAGTGTGACCGTATGCTGGCCCAAGGTGTCATCGAGCCATCCTCGAGCCCTGGCTTTCACCAGTGGTACTTGTCCGAAAGAAGGATGGTTCTCACCGGTTCTGTGTCGACTACCGGGGCCTGAACCGGGTGACGACAACAGACACGTACCCCCTTCCCCGTATTGATGAGATGCTGGACTCTTTGTCAGGGCGTGCCTGGTTCACCGTTCTGGACAGCCGGTCAGCTTATTGGGCTATCTCGGTGCACCCTGATGATCGCCAGAAGACAGCTTTCAGTGACGGCCATCGACTGTTGCAGTTTCGGAGGCTTCCCTTTGGCCTCTCCACTGCACCAAAGACGTTCCAGCGGACGATGAACGTTGTTTTGGCATTTGTCTTGGGACATCACACCCTCGCATACCTGGATGATGTGGTTGTGGCAGGGATGAAATTAAACTTGGAGAAATGCGAGTTCGCCAAGCACGAGGTGAAGCTCTTGGGTTTTCTTGTCGATCCTGAAGGTGTAAGGCCCAACCCAGAGAAGACTGCTGCCATTGCTGACATGAAGCAGCCTCGCACTGTGCAGGATGTTTGCCGCTTCCTGGGTGCCTGTGGTTTCTTTCGCCGCCACATTCAGGGGTTTGCAGCAATGGCTAAGCCCCTGACAGCCCTCACCAAAAAGGTGGTGAAGTTTGAGTGGGGAGATGCTTCTCAGCAGGCCTTCACTGTTTTGAAGGACACCCTTGTCAAGAACCCAGTGCTGTGTCTACCAAACTTTAACAAGCCCTTTGAGGTGCACTGCGATGCCAGCACACAGGCTTTAGATGGCGTTCTTCTTCAGCACGACTCAGCGGGTGTGCCACATGCTGTCACCTACTGGTCCCGCACCCTGAAAGACGCCGAGACCCACTATGCTGTCATTGATCTGGAGGCGCTGGCTGTGGTAGAAGCTGTCCGAGCCTTTGACCCCTATGTCTACGGTCGACGGTTTGAAGTCTGGACAGATCACCAGCCTCTGGTTGAGGTATTTTCCAGGTGCACAAAGAGCACCCGCCTGAGCCGTTATGCATATGAGCTTGGAAGCTACGACTTCTTGTTGAAGTACAAGACAGGGGCTGGCAACCATGTACTAGATCTCCTCTCACGACCTGCAAGTGATGTACCTTTGTCTTGCCCATTAGAACAGGCCCAGCAGACCTGTGATGATGCTGCTGATGAGCCAGACCTCACTAAGATGACAGCCGTGCAGATGAGGGAGCACCAGCTACAGGACCCCACGTGTGAGGACCTACTAGGTTGGCAGGAAGGACACCGGGCTGTACCTGGGGAGAGACCGCCTGCTGCACTCTCCAGCTTTGAGGTGGAGGAGGGTGTATTGTACTACCTGCAGACGTTTCCTGACTGGGTTGTGAGGCAGGTTTATGTACCCAACCACCTCCAGCCACAGGCTCTGCGACATGCCCACTGCCCTCCAACTGCTACCCATCCCGGGATCCATCGTACTTTCCAGAATCTGCAGGGCGCCTGGTACTTCCCCAATATGCATCGCAGGGTGAGGGAGTACGTGGCTAGCTGCCATGTATGCCAGCAGCGCAAGGGTGTTGCAGGACACGCGCCAATGGAAGGGCATCCACTGCCAGAGGCTCCACTGGTGAGAGTGTCAGCTGACCTTATGGACCTGCGGAGGTCAGCAACAGGGTTCCGATATGTGCTTTCTATGCGGTTCATACAGTTGGTCCCGCTGTGTGACAAAAGAGCCAGCAGAGTACTGCAGGCTTTTGTAGACCACTATGTGACTTTGTTTGGGCCGCCTGACCATCTCCACACTGACAATGGCTTGGAGTGGTGCTCACTTCTGGAGGCCCTGCAAGTAAAACACTCTTTTACAGTGGCCTATCACCCCCAGTCCAATGGGGTGGTAGAGCGCACCAATCGGACAGTGAAGGACGCGCTGTCGGCACTGGCTCGGCAGGCTCCCTCATAGTGGCCCACTCATCTACCTGCTGTACGCCTTGCCCTGAACTCGGCCATCCACCTTGCCGTGGGGGATCAGCCATTGTACTTATTGATGGGTCGTATGGCGCTCTTTGGGAAGGGCCTGACAAATCGCCAGACTGTGGACCCGGACCTGATACTGGGTCGCCTTGCAGACGCCCGCCGGTTAGCTGTCGAGGTGAGCCGTAAGATGCACGAGACCAACAAGGCCCAGTATGACCATGCTGCATGCACCTCAGGACCATACGAGGAGGGCACGCTAGTAAGGTTCTAGGGAACCGTGGACCCTTGGGTGATCGGTGGCTTGGTCCCTGCCGAGTACAGAAGCGGTTGGGTCCCGTTAGTTATGATGTTTTGGACCTGCGACCACCCCATCGCGCTGTCAGGGTCCATGCTAACCAGATACGCCCTTACATCCCAGCGACCGAAGTAGACTACCTCGAGGAAGCTGACCAAGTGTAGTGCATGTGCAGTGTCGAAAACATTTGTGGTAGTGGGGGTCTTGGAAATTGCATCCCGAACTGGACAATCTGGACAATCAGATCAGACTCTAGTGTTTTTAGAGTTCCTGTACATTGTATTGTGATATTTCTACATTTGTGATATTTTTACTAGTCTTTTGTGTTTTAAATACTTTTTGGATTTTTACATGTTTTGATTTGTGCTATTTTTATATATTTCTATATGGTGCTATCGGGTACTGGCACTCCCGGAGGTGTGGCGTTTTCCGTTCCGGGGGAGGGGCTGTAGTGTGACGTATTTTCAGATACAAGAACGCACCCGGATTCACGTATGCGAACGGGTGATGGCCATGTTGCCACTTGGTGGTCGCTTCCTTTTTTTAAATGAGCTTACTAACGCCCAGCGGTACGCCCTTGCGTCTTTTATTAAACGCCCCACCTCCAGGAGAACGTGCCTTGAGTCTTGGGTTAGAGAGAGTTCGCGGTCCACACCCAACCCCTTTCGCGACTGAGATAGGTGGCAACCCCTTCGCCGAGTGGGCGGTGATTTCGCCACTGGCAGGCAGTTGGCGGGTATCCTCGGTCGTGAAAGGGTGTGAGTGTGGGCTGAGGGAGATTATTGTATTATATAATTTTGGTGCTTTTTTATATGTTTACTGTGTTGTAAACCCTGTTTGGATTATATTGAACTCGGCCGTGATTCTGTGCACCGTACAACAGACAATAAAGCAGTCGAAGACGGATCCTGGTGTCCCTTTACTCCTGCAGAACTTGGAAGTTAATTTTGCCCGGCTTTCCCCTCATGCCCATATTCATGCCCAATAATTTGCGACTGAGGAATATTCGTCAGCTCCTGTAGCAAGGGTGAGTGGCAGAGCAGCTGCCCACAAACCACTAGACTTGGACTCAACAGGCAAGTCTCTCGCCCTGCCCACCCTTCTCCGACGCTATTTACAGCCATCAGAAGTATCAGTCCACGGTCTGCGACCATCGAATTGGAAATGCAAGCTGTTCTTTAGGCTATCAGCAAGTGCAAGTTCTATCTTCGTGGACTTCAGCACTTCAGTTTGATGACAGATCACCGTCTATTGGTTCCTATTTTGAACCATTATTCTCTGGATGCTATTGAAAATCCTAACCTCCAGCGCAAGAAGGATAAAATCGCACCCTACATTTTTACTGCAATGTGGTGTGCAGGTAAGGAGGTGGGCATTCCTGATACCCTCTCCCGGTCACCTGTGAGTCACCCAATGGTGAAAAATGGTATCTTCAATACTGAGATGCACACTTCTGTCAAGATTGCGGCTTTGCATGTCAAGTCTGTTCAAGCATTAAACACTATAGACGAGGAAGAGGATCTCTTCATGGAAGAATTGCATATGGCTGCATCTAAGGATGCTTCATATGAAGAACTGCTTCATCATGTAAAGTCAGGGTTCCCCAATGACCGCTACAACCTGCCAAGTACCCTGCGTCCGTACAGGAAAATTCGCAATGAGTTGTACAACGATGGTGACTTGGTGCTGTATGGACCTAGAGTGGTTGTCCCTGCTTCTTTACGTCAGAGCACCCTGGCTCGCCTGCATGATAGCCACTCCGGTGTGGAAGCTACAAAGCATCGTGCACAGCAGATAGTCTTTTGGTCAGGCATTAATGCAGACATAGTGAATACCATTCCTGCCTGTGAGCTATGCCAGCACCTACAGCCTAGCCAGCAATAGGAGGCGCTGCTGTTAGAAGACAAACCCACAAGAACATTTATGTCTGTGTCCACTGACTTTTTCAGTGTTGCTGGGAAACACTACTTGGTGTATGCTGAACAACTTTCTGGATGGCCAGTTGTCATCCCGTGTGGAAGTAATGCAGCAAGTGCTTTAACAATTAGATTCTTTCGGCACATGTTCCGTGATCTTGGTATTCCAGTTCGCCTGCGTACCAATGGTGACCCCAGTTCTCCAGCAGAGAATTTACAACCTTTCTTCTTTGATGAGGAGTGCATCATGTCATGTCAAGTCCCCATTATCCACAGTCCAATAGGCATGCAGAGGATGCTGTGAAGAAAGTCAAGTATCTGATCATGAAGACAGCACCAAACGGGAATATTGACTGTGAGGAGTTCGACAGAGGCTTACTGGAATTGCGTAACACCCAAAATTTCACTGGTCATTCTCCTGCTCAAATTCTGTTTGGTATGCCTCTTTGCTTCCGTGTGCCTGCCCACCCTAGTGCCTTCATGAAGGAGTGGCAGACCAAGGCTGAAGACTACGACCGTCGTGCTGCAGTACGTGCCAAGGACGTGAAGACTCACGCCCACTCACATGTGTGAATCCAGGATCCCACATCCAATCGTTGGGATAAGGTTGGCACTGTCATGGGTATTGGCAAATCTCGTGATTATCACATCAGGCTTCCAAGTGGCCGTATACTGTGGCGCATTTGATGCTTCTTGCGCCCTACATAGATCATGATTGGACACTCAACTGATTTGGAAGAACAGCTGTCAGATGATGCACCTGGATCTTCCGCCCCATCTATGCCTGTTGAACCTCGACGTTCGGAACGCATCAAATCGAAGTTCACTCCTGCTAGTGAACGTAAAGGGGGGAGGGAGATGTGGGTTGTGATAATAAAGTGAGTTGTGATACTATGTGAGTTGTGAGTGCCATATTGTGATGCCGCCATATACAGAATATGATGACAATATTATCGTACCTTTATTGTGATAATTATATGATTATCTTATGTATATACTGCCTTTTGTGTGATATGTTACACCATGTGAAATATCGAAGATTATGTTTAGTTTATATTGCTGTGTAGCATATCGCCTATGTAAAAGAGTGAGATTATCTGTACAATTTGTAGAGAACAATATTTTATTTTGTCTCTGTAGTCACACGTCTGGCAGTAGCACTCTCGGGCAGAAGCTGAGGCATGGGCACAGGACTATGAAGAACTCCCTTTTATTTTTGTCAGAGCTGATCTCCAATGAACCTACTTTAGTTTTAATTGGTGTATTCTTCTCCCTCAAGCATCGTAGAGAAACACCAAACAAACATATATTCGAACACGACACAGTGAGTATACAAACATACACCATCAATGGTCTTCACTACTAGGTACTTACTATATGAAATGCTTTCATATTTACCAGGTAAGATTTCCTTAGTGGATTGAGGAGGACTTTTCCCCTTCTTACCTGGTTTGGGAGCCCAGGAACCATTACGATTCCCATTCTTGCCTTTTGGAAGCTGGAAAGGTTCCAGAGTGACAACATGTGATGTTCCAGAGGGAATGGTCAGGGGATTGTGTAGGTTGTCATGGAGAGAGCTAGATCTTTGTAAATTTGTAGTACTCATACAGATTGGAATTCTTCATTTCCTCACCCTCCCACCCATCATGGAGTCCAACGAGGGGAAGCCATAGTTGGGGCTCAAAATCTCCCAACAGCCACAGGGGTAATAAGGAAATATACACAACCACTATTACAGTACTGATGGCAGTCGCGGGACCTATGCGCTACATACTGAATAGTGCCTGTTTGACCCTAGCCATATTTGACCATCCGATTGACTTGACCAGGCTTTTTGATCAAGCCACCTGTCTAACCAGAATAAAGGACCAAAGAGGTGTGTTGCTAGCTGCAGGGCACAGCGTGCAGTATCGCTCAACCTCCAGGGCTCCTGTCTCCTGATTATACAGGATGCCACGCACGGCAAACACATGTGGGAGAGTTCTCCCTGGTCCAAGATGGAATGAACCAGGGGTGGGTGCACCATCTCTTCTCTTAGGCCTTGGTGCACCAGGAAGCCATTTTGTCTCATCCCTCACTGGTGACCCCTCCAGTATGGGTAGCCCTCTGGTCCAGCTCACCAGATCATTGGGACCTCAAGGCCCCCCACCGCGGCAAGGCGGCTTCCGTTAAGGGGGTAATGGCAAGGAGCCTCTTAGTATGCTACTTTGTCTACCGAAGGAGCTCCTATTGCGCTAAGTCCGACTTTCAGA
The DNA here is from genome assembly GCF_015228065.2 of Penaeus monodon. Lineage (NCBI taxonomy): Eukaryota > Metazoa > Arthropoda > Malacostraca > Decapoda > Penaeidae > Penaeus > Penaeus monodon. The sequence continues at coordinate 33,442,061 of NC_051392.1, forward strand.
CTTTGCTATTCAGATCTTTTATTAGTTGCTGCATTTCATTTGCAGATTCACTTAAGAGAACAATATTATCTGCAAACCTTAGATTGTTTAGTTATTAATCTCCTATTTTGCTACCCCTTCCATTCCACTCTAGCTTAGTGAATATTTCCTCAAGGCAAGCTGTAAACAGTTTTGGTGAGATAGTATCGCCCTGTCTAATACTTTTTTAAATTGGTATTTCATCGGTTTTCATATGGAGCTTGATGGTTGCTGTCCCATCTTCATATACATCTTCCAATATTTTATAATATAGCTTCTTTATTCCCTGTTTTTGAATAGGTACTAGTACTGCAGGTATTTGTACAAATGCCAAATGCCTTTTCGTAATCGCCATACACAGGTGTTTCCTATATTTGTTTATTTTTCCTCTTATTTGGGTGAGCGTGTGGATGTGATCTGCGGAAGCCTGTCTGTTCTCTAGGCTCGTTAGAATCCAGACTGTCAGAGATGCAAGTTATGATGACTTTTGTGAACAATTTGTAACTGAAAAGAGGTAGTTTTTTAGATTCTTTCTATCCCCTTTTTTATGTCTCAAAATATTTTTTGCATTTTTCCAGACTTTTGGAGATTTTCCATTGAAAAGGCATTCGTTAAAAAGATTGGCTACTTACACTGTTGCAATTTCTCCTGCATCCATTATAAGGTCTATGCTAATTCTGTCTTCACCTTGTGTTTTCCCTCTCTTCACGCCATTAAGCAGGATATTAGGTATGTTTCTAGTTACCGTGTTCATTTCTGTCCGTGGTTGTTCATTTGAGTTGTATAGATCCCTGTAAAAGTTTTCCACTATTATGATTTCATTCTTGTTATATGTCACTTCTTCATCTGGTTTCTTTATTGCATACATTTGATTTCTCCCTATCCCGAGGCTTCTTTTAACAGTTTTCATGCTGGTACCTGAGATCACTGTTCATTTATGATTTGAGTATTGAATTTCCGCACATCTCTCTTCTTTTTATATAGTCTTTGTTAGTTCAGCTAATTCTATCTTGTATCTGTTTGACGATACATTCATGAACCTACGTTTTTGCATAAGCTCTATCGAGAGCTTGCTGGAACTTTGCTTTGAACTGTTTGTTCATTTGGTCACTGTTGAGATCTTCGTCACTGAGAAGTGAATACCTGCTTTGGATGTTAAGGTTAAATTATGTCACTCTGGTCTTCAAGTTAATTAAATTTGGCTGCGGTTTTCTTAAGAGTTTGTTCCTTTCCCTTTTGAGGTGTAATTAATTTCTCTGCTGACCACTCTATGGTCGTTGTCAACATTTACTTTATTAATAAAATGTTTTACTATATCGCGCCTATTTGTAATTATGAAGTTAGTTTCTTTTTTGATGTCAGATGGCGACTACCATGTCTTTTTCCAAAGAGTGTATTCATGATATTGAGTGATCGAGCCACAGCAAAATCAACTAGCATTCGTTCCTCATTCTTATTGCCTATTCCGTGATTCCCCACTATAGTTTTTCCTTCAGTCTTTTTACCTATTTTGGCATAAAAATCTCCCACAATTATAGTGAAATGTTTTTTTTTTTTTTTTTTTTTACTCTCTCACTGACTAAATGAACATCATCATAGAATCTCTCTATTTCTTCATCACTGCAGGTTGGAGCATAGACTTGAACAATCTTTAAGTTGTACCTATTGTTTAGTTTTATGCTTACTGAAGCCACATTTTAAAACTAAGAAACCCATCCTTAATTCCTGCTTGCTACCTTGGGGTTTACCTCTCCAATCTAGTACATCTGTTAGTATCTTTTGTTCTTCGCCTAGTCTTCCAACTTCACATACATCCCATTTGATAAAAGAGGATTCCTCAAGTAATGTTACTAAGTCGGATTCAGTACTCATTGTCCTTATATGTGCAAAGGTTCATCAACATGGGGCAGCTTGTTTTTAACTGGAGATTTTTAGCACCCTCTGCTTTGGAGCGATCCTGATTGCCGCTGTAACCAGGAGCTTCTTCGCCTCCGGAGAATTAGAGCCGTTGCTTTGTTTGTGCCATCATGGTTTATGATTGAGAGGTAGACAACTGAGTTACCCCCCACATACTAGCTTAGGTATATCTTGGTGTGGGGGGAGGGGGTAGTTTAGCCAAGATACCCCTCCAGCAGGATTGGCCTTGTCTAGTGTGGACTTAAGAGCAGCATAGCACGGGCCTACACCAGGGTATACTCCCGTGAGCACATAAGTGCATATATGTGTGATCATATTTTAAACACTAATTTAATTTATTCGTATGTACACTGAGTGCAGCCATAGTTGTTCACCCGCAAGTTCCCTAGGTACTACGCATATGTTCATTTTCGTGCACATGCACATGTATGCATACACATTTACATATGCTCCTATGCATATGAT
>NC_051392.1:33453527-33463527 GCF_015228065.2 Penaeus monodon
CACATTCATATTAATCTATTACATATTATATTATACATTTTTTTTTTTTTTAAATGTGTATACATGTATACATACACACACACACACACACACACACACACACACACACACACATTTATATGTATATATTACGTTGGGTTCTTTTAATGATTGCCACTTCGTAGATCCTTCATCACTTTCTTTAGCATTATTAGAGGTGGGTAAATAAACAATGATTCATAAATATTAATATATTTACAACATTTCTCACAATAAATGAACATTCGTTTTCTTCAGGTGTCACTCCCTTTACACGACTTCCAAGAAAACGGCAAGTCGTCCTGTTGAAAGAGAAGAGTAGGGCGCTATTACGGCGACTCTTGTTTCACTCATTCCCTTGTTGGAGTCGATGTATCAGACTTGATAATACATTAAAACTGGAAAAAGATAAAAGCAATTTCAAACTGAAAAACACTTTTGATATCTTAAGAATTCCACAAGTTGATAAGGTATAAGGACTCAAGAAAATGCAAGTGAGCACCGTGCTCTGTGACAGGTGTGGGTGGAAAAACGTTTAAAACTTAAATAATCTTATTTATATATAAATATAATTATGTAAACCAACATATGCATGTATGTTACGTAAAATGAGTATTAGAATGAAAATCAGACCAATCCATGGTCAATACTCCTCATTTAAATCAAAATCAATGATTTTACATTATATGATTAGACTAATTCATTCATTCAGAGGACAGCGGCTGAGTTTATCAGCTCCAACATTTTTATTAACCTTTATATACTCAATACCGTATGTATAACCCAACAATCTGCCGTTAGTATTTTTCATATTTCTCAAATAAACAAGTGGCTTTTGCTCTGATTAAATGATGAAATCCTTTCCATACAAATATATTTTGAATTTATGGATGGTCCATACAATTCTTAGACACTCCTCAACAGTATCATAAATTTTCTTCCTGTCTAGCAATTACTTGCAACTGGCATCTTTACTCCATTTACAACCTGCAGTAATACAGCTCCAAGACCAAGATCAGAAGCATCACTTCTGAGATAAAGAGTCATCAGGTAAACATAAAATTGGTTTTGGTACTGATGAATCTCTACTGAAGCTCTCAATCTTGTTATCATTGTAATTTGTTACTGCTATGTTTCTTCAGCAGACCATTCAAAGGTGCAGCAATACTAGCAAAATTCTGAACAAACTACGGTAATAACCTACCATACCAATGAAAGATCTTGACTATTTTTTATTTACAAGTAAAGGCATTAGCTGGTTTCCACTGATGTTATGCAATTATTACCCAATAAAACGCCTAGATATTTAACTCCCCCCCCAAAAAAAAAAAAAAAAAAAAAAAAATACTGACACTGGCAGTCAAACCATGCATGCGCAGTCTCAACAGAAGATCTTTCAAGTCCTGTAGGTGATCAGACCAGCCAGCATTACCATTATATACAATACCATTACATTACCATTATGTTATCAAAGTAGCAGTCAGTATTTGCAAGCCCAAACACTTCTCATGAGCCTGATGAAGGTGACGCTATTTTAGGACCGAAAGGCATTACTTTCAACATCATTAGACCTAAGTGAGTTGCAACTGCAGTATATAATTTTTTATTCTTTAGATAATGGTATTTGCTAGTATCCACGACAAAGACCGATTTCACTGAAATATACATCGCTTACAAAATCCCCCAAAGCTGACTCAGTAGTTGGCATAGGCTCACTAGCATCATTTAAGCCTCTATAATCTAACAACATCTAAGCTTCTTCTTCACCATGAAGTACGAAGAGGATGAAGGTTCAGTTATATTCATTTCCAATATTTTATCCACTTCATTATTAAATTCTTTCAATACACTGTTTGGAATTGGGTACGGCTTCTGGCGCACAGGCTTAACACAGTTCACACGCATCACAAGTTAGTGTTAGTTAAGCCAGGCTTATTAGTCAACACGTCAGAGAACTCCTTTAACATCACCTTTAAATCCTCAATCTGACTTTCAGATAGTTCAAGTTGTATGTAGATACTGCAGTCACTATTAGTTTTAAAATAAACAGGATTATAGTTATTGCCACAATTATCCTCATCTTCAACCACACAAACATGAACAGTTTCACCTTTTCTTTTAAAACGATCACGACGAAAGTACTTCTTTGACATATGTGAAATAGTCTATTCTTTCCTCGAATTCTAATTCCATAATCGACGCCATTCCCTTTCAATTCAACAACTGCATAAGGACCAAGCCACTGCATAATTAATTTGTTACTGCTAGAAGGCAATAACACCAGTACAACATCACTTATGTCTAATTTACGAGGCTTAACTTTGAGGTCATAATACGTCTTATAGTTGTGGCTACTTATTTCAGCTTGTTCTGCCGCTAATTTAGCACTTTCTTCCCAACGCGGGCGAAGATCTAAAACATACTGATACGTAGTTTTATCCTCACTGTAAATACTATCATTCTTCCATAGCTCTTGCAGAATTGTCAAAGGACCGCATACTTGTCGGCCATATAACAATTCAAAAGGTGAAAACTTCAGGCTGTTATTAGGAATCTCTCTATATGCGAACAGGGCAGCAAGTATAAAGTGATCCCAGTCTCTCGGATGATCGACACAAAGCTTTTGATCCATGGATTTTAACACCCCATTTAACCATTCAACTGCATTCAACTTTCACGAAGTATGGTAGGGACTCATGTACAAGGCTTTTACAGAGAGCAATGTATGGATTTCACCCATTAGATCTGACTTAAAATGAGACCCTCGATCTGATAAGATTTACCCCGGTATACCGACTCGCGAGAGGATTTTTATCAAAATTATAGCCACTGTGATCGTCTCAATATTTTGCAAGTCAACAACTTCGGGGTGCCTAGTTGCATAGTCTATTAGAGTGAGAACATACTTATTTCCTCTTTCAGTAGCTGGTGTAAAAGGACCCACCATGTCTATAGCTACGCGCGAGAATGATTCTGAAATTACGTTTTTCATCGGTACTCTTCTCACACTTCCTTTAGCTGAAAGTTTTTGACAAGTCGGACATCACCGACAATACCTTTTAATCTGAGCACCAGCACCGGGCCAAAAGAACTTTGAAAATACTTTGTAACTCATCTTTCGGTGTGAGATATGACCAGCTGTAAGGGAATCGTGAGCTAGATTCAGTATGTGAATCCGATACTTTTCAGGAATTATCAGTTGCTTGCTCTTGATTTCATATTCATGTTGGCTTTTTAAACACACCCTGTAGATGAGGTAATTGACAAGCTCATATTTTACTGTTCCATATTTTACATTTACGTTTTCGCTGGTTTTAACTTTCTCCCTTGTGTTTTTTTTAAACTTTTGCAGTTATGCTGTTCCTCTTTTAGATTACTTTTAGTTATATTTAGATCTAGGAATTCAGGGCAAGCTAGTGTCATAGCAGATTTTGACTCAGATGAACTAGTTTTAACAGCCATAGCAACCGTGGGAATACTAACGTTATGAAATATGTCATGCCCAAACTGAACATCCCCCACCTCGATAAAAGCAAGTGGGGTAGGGTTAATTTGCTGACAGTTGGAATCAGGAGCGTTGTCTTTATATAATCGAGCGAGGGAGGATCATGCTTCCCAGGTCGTTTTATACCTGGAACGAGTCCGATTAGTTTATTCGCAAATTTGATTGGTGCTGCAACCGCAGTGATCCATCTTGTGAAAATTTTAGTTTTAATGAAATGTCTCACTTCAGGGAATAAATATGGAATGCCAAGATATTCATACACTTTGACTAAAGGACCTAATTTAAATCTTGATGATGCCAACTTTTCATCCATAATTACGGAGGAACATCCTGTGCCGACCATTATTTCTGCTGGTTTATCAACTTTCCATTAGTATCAATTATTGTATACTGAGGTTTGGTTTCGGACTGAAATACAAAATTTACCTCCGATTCATCCTTTTAGTTGGGCATGATATGACCCGACTTTCCACATCCATGACACTGAATTTCGCTTTCAACATGTGTAGACTGTTTGGACACTAACCTTGAATTTTTTTATGCGATATCCATGTGCACTACGGTACCTATCAGCGGTTTCTGCTATTTCCACCGCAGTTTCACAGCCTTTCTCCTTTAGAAATACACGAAGATCAAGAGCTGCAATTACTTTATAATTGTTTCCTGACCAGAAAATCAACATGACTCATAGTTATCCATCCATCAAGGTATTGCTCCTTTCTAATTACCAACTGAACATACCTCTCCTTATCTTTACATCTGCTCTGGAAAGTGGCAAATGTACGTAAACTTTAAGTGCTGGACCCCGTAAACAAGAACCCAGGAAAACATGGTAATCTTCCACCTTCCACTCGTGTAATTCCGCCCACGTTCAAATCGCTGCAAATAGCTATCAAGATCATCCTTGCCGTCAGCAAAAGTAGACAGTCTGAGTCCTTCAGAAATATTAGCATTAGTATTGCTATGGTTATCATTAGAACCTGGCAGGATTTTAGTGAGTTCATGTGCTCAGCATCAGCATATCTGTTCCATTCTTTTAACCTCGCTCGGCAGCGCGCTCTTCCCTTTCAGCCTGATGCTGTTTTTTTTAGTCAACTCGTGAGCATGGTCTCCATTCAAGTCCAGTGATTGAGCCTTCTCTAAAATTTCTAACAGTGACATTTCTAATAAATTACAATGCTATAATCAGCAGAAACCACATACAAAATGAAACTCGTTGAAAGCTGCAGGCAAGTCGACACTTGTAAATCATTGTTAAACTTCCAAAAGACATCACTTTCACTAGGCCACCCACGACTTCGATATATGATCGATAGTAGATGGCCGAGTCAAGCGGAACCAGCGCTTATTAACCACCAACTGGTCCATAAAAGCTGACCATATATATGAAGCGAAATGCAGCTTCTAAACTATCCGCTTGTAGGAACAGTATATACACAATGTGAAACTTGACTGATTCATACACAATTTCAGGTACATTGTCGCTATAAAGCAAATTACACAAACAAGTTTTCACCTCAACTGCATCTCTCTTTTCACGAAATCCCTGGTTTACATGACCCACCAAACAGTTCACAGGATATCAGCGTTATCGTAATCATAAGATGTACTGAAATGATGGTGCAGCCTGCAAAACACGACGAAAACATATAACACCGTAAACCCCAAAGGCCACCTCAATATTCCAAAACAAAATGACGAGGATCCTACTCACTGCACCAATTTGGGATGGTCTTTTAATGACTGCCACTTTTTAGATCCTTCATCACTGTCGTTGGCATTTTTAGAATAGGGTAAATAAATAATGATTCAGAAATATGAATATATTCATAATATTTCTCACAATAACTGAAAATTCGTTTTCTTCAGGTGTCACTCCCTTTTTACGACCTCCGGGAAAACGGCAAGTCGTCCTGTTGAGAGAAGAGTGGGGCGCTATTACGGCGACTCTTGTTTCACTCATTCCCTTGTTGGAACTGATGTATCAGACTTGATAATACACTAAAACTAGAAAAAGATAAATGCAACTTAAAATTGAACAAAAACTTTTGATATCTTACGAATCCCAAAGTAATAACAAGTCCCCGTTGACAAGGTAAAAGGACTCACGTGCTTTGTGACAGGTGTGGGTAAAAATCACCGTCATCGGCGTTCGTGTAAGACAAAAGGAGATGCTTACAAAAACGTTTCAAAGGTTTAATAATCTTTTTTATATTTAAATATAATTATGTAATTAGACCAATCCATGGACATATATGTTATATAAAATATATAATATATATATATTATATATATATATATTATACACATATATATATATATATATATATATAATATATATATATATATATATATATATTATATATATATATATATATATATATATATCCCGACGGTAAGCGACGATAAATGTCGAAATTTACCGAAACCTCTCGATGCATAAGGAGATTATGAACATGTTGCATAGTATGAGAACGGAGTTGAGAGAAGTGAAAAATAATAATGATAGTTTGGATGTGGAGTTAAGAGAAATGAAAGTAGGAATGAAAGAACGAGTGTTGTAGGACATGAAAGTGAAATTGATGTGAATATAAGGAGTGGAAGTTCGTTAGAGGAACATAGGGAACAGAGATGTTCATTCGATCAGGCGCCCCCACCTCAGATTCCATTGATCGCGCAAGGGTTACCCCATGATACCGCATTTACATCTACCGCATTTACATCCACAGCATACTGATAACGATGCCATGCCACCGGATTCATCCCTACACCTGCTCCATTACCCACTTTCCCTAATGTTGCCTATGCTGTAAGTCCTCCCACTTACCTAGTTAACAGGGACTCCATTCTGATATTTCGCAGTGAAACTTCAGTAAATAACCAGCTAAAGAGAAACCAGGAGCTTGAAACCTAGATCAGAGCCATTGAAAACATGACTCGGCAACAGACGATGCACTTCCCAGAACTGCTAAGGCTCACTGCAGGGGCAATGCATATCTTATTGTCAATGGTCCTGCTTTTGATATTTTTGTAAATTGGGTTTCCTTTAAAGCTGCACTGTGTAAGAAGTTTCGGGAACATATAGCTCGTCAGACTTTTTCAAGGTGCTTGATAGTCATAAGATGACATCTGGGCAGGTCCCTCTAGATATATATCAGGATATCGAGATCACCCCGAATCTATTGGCAATCCTGAACAGCTGATATGTCACATGTTCCTTCAGGCCATCCGAAACTGGCTGAGAGACTTTTTAACTATCAAGGAGGACAAGCCCCCATCAGTAATAGCAGAGTTTGCTCAGCGAATACAGAATACCAGAATGGGCATCTGTCAGTATAACACTAACTCTTCTCAGCCAGAACCCACACCAGCTAGGCAGCAGCAGTCTCGGCGGTATGTCAGTGTCACACACACACGCCTAAATGGTGCGAGTTTCACAAACTGATTACCTACAATACACATGAATTCTATGCAGCTAATACTGCCACTGCATGTTTCATTTGTAAGTAGCAAGGGCACAGAGCAGCCAACTGTCCCTTTCCGGGAACCCCGGGCACCGACCAACCCCTATCGACGTGGGATACTCTCGAGGGCAATCATTGATGAGAACCCCTGCAGTCTCACTCAGTAACCAGTCAGGGAGACCAATTGTGCCAATTAATGTCAGTGGCTCCCCTGTATTAGCGTTTGTTGACACTGGCTCATAGGTCTACATTGTAAAGCCTTCAATTTTGCAAAGGATGTGTGTATATAAGAAATACCCAACTAGTAAGACTATACTAGGAATGTCAGGGGTCCTGGAAGAGGCCTCATGCGAGGTAAAACTCAGATTTGACACTTCTCCCAGATTTATGATTAGTCATAGGTTTCTTTGTGTCGAGAATTTAACGTTTCCAGGTGACATTTTGCTTGGTATGGAATTGTTATGGAGTGTCAATTTCACGCTTTCTCACCATACCAGCTTATCTCATCATTAACAAGTGTCACTTGCCATTACACTTCACAGAGACACAGTCACTGCATGTAAGTCTGGTTTCAGTACCAGACATGTTCACCACAGTGCTAGATGCTTCCGCCGCTAAGTGTACAGCCACTGCAGGTTCTCTGAACACAACCACTGCAAACAAGACTTGCCATATTCAAAAAGATCTGGCAGACACTTTCTCGGCTGATTCACGTCATGTTCATGTTCACAGAACCACATCAATTTCGGGTAAAGTAATCAAGTTTGTCAGATGCAAGATCTCTAGGGATGTTACAGGAGATGCAGTGTTTCTGGAAGCTCAAGGAGGTACTACATTTATGGTTCCAAACAGTGTTGCAAGAATCACACCACAAAGAGAATGCGATGCATGGGTCGTTAATCTTGGCACAAAACCACTTACTCTTAAAAATGGTAAGAAGCTAGGTGATGTTTATGATGTGTCAGAAAGAGAAGTTGGCACAGATTATGGTAAAGCTGGCTCTCCTCTTCTGGTCGAGGAATCTCCAGGGTTGTCGGGCTTCTCACAGGTTGAGGAATCCCTGGTCGAGCCAGATTTTGAGCACTCATTCTTTGCAGAGGATATCTTCGATTGTACTTATGGCCTCTATGATTTTGGGTATGAGGATGACCATTTCACCATCTTCCCTGGGGTTGACCCCTCTCCATCACCTGCCTATGCAGTAACTACACATGATATCCAAGCAAAAATTGTAGGTCATAAGAGCGAAGTTTTGTCATCACAAGGAATTCCTGATTTAGATCCTTTACTAACTCACCTTCCTAGCAAGTCTCGTTCCGAGTTGGAAGACGTGTTGTAACATTAGCCATTCCTGATGTTCAATACACCATAATGACCTCTGAAATTAAGCCAGTCTGTACACGGCAATGGCGCCTTCACCATGCCACACACCAGGTTATGAAGGGAGAGTGTGACGAGATGCTAGAGGCTGGAGTAATTGAGCCTAGCACATCACCATGGCTTTCTCCAGTTGTGTTAGTTAAAAAGAAAGATGGTTTGGTAAGGTTCTGTGTGGACTACAAAAACACCCAACATGTATCCACTTCCTCGTATAAATGAGCTGATAGATTACCTTCATAGCACATCTATTTACATGTTTAGATGCTAGAGCAGCTTATTGGAGTGTGGAAGTAAGGCCAGAAGACCGGCCTAAAACAGCTTTCAGTGACGGTCATCATCTTTTCCTGTTTAAACGCTTGCCCTTTGGGCTTGTAACAGCACCGACAATTTTTCAATGCACAATGAATGTTATCTTATCACCTGTCTAGGTAGGCATACGCTTGCCTGCCTTGATGACAATGTAATTTATAGTTTTCCTCATTTGATCTCCACCTCCAACATCTTGGTGAGACACTTGGTCTTCTCTTTAAAGCTGGTCTTACGCTAAACCTTTCAAAGTGTAACTTAGCCAAAAACAATTTTTTTTTTCCTAGGGCTTGAAGTTTCTGGTGAAGGGGTAGCCCCTGATCCATTTAAGGTGACATGTATTGCTGAGATGAATGCTCCTTAGAATGTCAAAGGTGTACAATGCTTCCTTGGTGCAAGAGGATTTTTCAGATGGATATGCTACATTAACAGCCCCTTTAATCATCTCCTATAAAAGGATACACCCTTTGCTTGGGAACAATATCAAGAATAAGCCTTTGAGAGCTTAAAAAGAAAACTAATCACTGCGCCAATTTTACGTCAGCCAGATTTCACCCGTGAGTTTGAAATTCATACTGACGCTACACAGATTGCCATTAGTGCTGCATTATTTCAGTGTGATGATGCTGGAGTATCCCATACCATTGGGTATTCTCCTGCAAGCTCGCGAATGCAGAATCAAGTTATCCTGCCACTGATTTGGAAGCTCTGGCTGTGGTAGAGGGTGTTCAGGTATTTGAGCCATATGTTTATGGCCACCGTTTTAAAATCTATACAGACCACAGGCCACTGACAGACATCTTTAAGTGCAAAACAAAGTCCCTTGGCTATCATGGTATGCTCACGACCTCTCTCATTATCAGTACAAGTTGTTGTATAAATAAGGTGCTGTCAACCATGTACCTGACTTGCTCTCACGGCCCTGTGCTGTAGTTGACATCACACATATGGAGCCTGCAAAACTTAGGGAAGCTCAAATGGCTGATCCATTGTGGACTGAAGTAATTTCGTACCTTCGGGAGGAATCTTTACCTAAGAAACGGCTACCACTAGCTCTATCTGAATTTGAATTACAGCAGGGTGTGTTGTACCACATCAGACACCTCCCAGATCGGACCATTCATCAGCTGGTGGTCCCTCAGTCTCTCAGAACAATGGCACTTAAGCTTGCACATGGACCTCTTTTAGCTGCTCATCCTGGTGTTCACCGAACGTACCTTAATACTAGAGTCCTGTATTACTTTCCAAATATGTTGAGTCTCGATTGTATGTCCGAGCTTGCAAGAATTGCCAGCGCCGCAGAGGAAACACTCAGAAAGCTCCATTA
>NC_051392.1:33466027-33468527 GCF_015228065.2 Penaeus monodon
TATTCACGGTGTTTTTTAATATACTGTCAATCTGTTTTCGATGTATCTTAATAAGTTTTCTATTTGAATACTTGATCTTTTATTTGTTACTTATTAATAATCAACATAAATATTTCAAATAACCATATCTTTGTTTGTGTTCAAATAAATATTGCCATAGTGACGTGGCCCACGTGTATATACACCTGTGGAAATAAACCATATGGGAGTTTTCCCTGGAATTGGTGTTTGTGTGTACCCTGGATTACCTTTACTGTGGCGTCGCTGGATCAGCAAGAAAAGGTTGTGTATGAGCCGCTTTACGTGCCAGTTAAGAAATGCTGGATGTGGATACTTAGTTTACATAAGATTTACAAGATTTCTAAATTGGCCAGCATCAGGCAGAAATGCCGCAAATCCATTTTTTAAATGTTAAAGCCGTTCCTTCAGGACGAGGTTTTGTATGTTTTATTATTGATATTAACCCTTACCAGTGATGCTTTGTTTGTCTTTTACCCATTCATTCAAGACTCAAGAGCACCATAACCAGGCCCTGTTTTTAAGCGATATGTTCCTGGGGCTTGGGACAATAAGTCTCCTCATAGGGGAAGTGAACGGGCCCCCTCACTCATTTCACTCATGTGGTGTGTGTGTGTGTGGTGTGTGTGTGTGTGTGTGTGTGTGTTGTGTGTGTGTGTGTGTGGTATATATATATATATATATAATATATATATATATATATATATATATATCATATATATATATTGCATATATAATCTCAGCAAGTGATTTTCCTTTCGGAATCGTAACTTCAGCAGGAAAAGCAACACCAAAGCAGCTACGAAACATCATATTTATCTATTCCATACGTTCGAAGTTACTAACTTCATCATCAGTGCTAAAAATAGATAAAAAAGAACCATAAACATAAGCAAATTAGCAAAATACAAACAAGGAGTAAAAAGTTGGCTCTCAAGCTATACAGGCAGTAAGGTGGGAGGGGAAGTTGTTAAAGCAGCTATGGTCAAAACAAGGGAAAATGGTAAAAGTAAAACAATGTAATTAGTAACTTATCAAAAATGACTATAAACATGGTAGAAGTTTAAAAAGCAAGCTATAGAATAAGCAAAAATTCAAAGTACCTAAAACAAAATACGTAAATCCATTGTTAATGACTTTCTATTGAGTATGTAAAGGGATGGCAGCTGTGTGTTGTTAAGGTCTGGTTTCATCCTTGAGATAAACAGTGATTCCAGGGTGATGAGGTTAAGTCTGTGTGAGGCAGAGGTCAGAATGTGAAAATCATTTTGGTGAGTGGATGTCCAGTGGAATAGCAGTGTTCTCTGATGGCAGATGGTGATGTGAACTGAGCTGAATACCTGCACGGTAAGACTTATCCATGTGTTCTAAGATACGGTGGTTGTAGAGAGCGCGTGGTACTACCCACATATCGAGAGTTACATCTCGAACATTTAAATTGATAAACAACACAGATCTCAGTGCAAATGGTAGAGGCTTAGTTTTCTTCAAAAGAGAATGCATAGTGGTAGTTGTCTTGAAAATAAATCTGAAATCAATTTGGGGGAAAGTGTCTTTAAAAATGTTTTGAAGTTCCTTCCTAATGTTAAAACTTAAATGTCCAAGGTATGGAAGTGTAATATAACAAGAGTCTTTTGCAACTGATAACACCGGCGCAGACGGTGAAAGTTTCTTGTTTAGAAATTTTCTTAGGAGTCTGTAAAACAATTTACTGGGGTATGAATTCTCTGTGAAATAATTAAATAAAAAAAATTTCATCTCTGCCAAATTGAACATAGTCAGAGCAAATGCTGTATGCCCTGTTGATTAATGTAGTAATGCTATTAAGTTTAAACAGCTTTGGGGAAAAACTTGAGTAGTTTATACCCAAACCAGTAAATGTGGGTTTTCTATAGACTGATGTTAATCTGCCGTTTTCTTTTGTATGAGGATGTCTAAAAATAGGAGTTTTGAGTTCTGTTTCAATTTCATATGTGAACTTTAGATTAGAGTGTTTAGTATTAAGATACTAAGCAGTTATCAAAGCAGTTATATCATTAACAAAATCTTTAGTGTTCTCAACAGTATACTCATTTTTTGTCAGAGGGGTTAATATTGGTACCAAAAACTTTGCAAATTATAATTAAAAGTACCAGTTGATGATATAATGGGTCTAATTGGATTACCCAGTTTGTGAATCTTGGGGAGACCATAAAGACCCTGGTCTTGATCCATATGCAAATAAGTTATTGTAGATAGATTCACCAATTGAATCTTTTATGCTGTGGAGGAAGCGAGTAGTTTATCTTCCAGTTTTAAAATATAGGTAGCGATGTTAGTATTCAGCAATCTAAACTTGGTTACATCACTTAAGATGTCTTGATTTTTGTGTTGTATCCTCCCAGTTTAATAAACAATACCCGTCCCTTATCTGGTTTTGTGATTACTAAGTTTCCTATCATCCCGGAGATTAGCCAAAAAGTTCAGTTGGTGGGAATTTGTC
>NC_051392.1:33473527-33487493 GCF_015228065.2 Penaeus monodon
CTTTTATCAAATTCAAGGTCCATAATCATAATTTTTGTCTAGTCACACTTATAAGTCTTGGTTACTGAAACTTTTGAAATCAAAACTCAAACCAAGAAACTTTCACGACTCAACAATAGCTATGACAACCATATATTATATCTGAATCAATGTCTTATTTGTATATTGCAAACAAAGCAAACAAAAAGCTTGCTAATGTTCGAAAACGACACCAAAAGAAACTGCTTAAACTAGGCATTGACATTTCCAAAAGATTAGCCTGAGAAAGTCATATTCAATCTGTCAGACAGAAAACTAACCACAGAGGAATGTGAACTTCTTGCTTTAGGTTTAGATTTCGGTTTTCCCACTATGACATCAAATATGAAAACTTCTTTTTAGGATTTGAATGTATTTGCAATAGGATATCTAAGTTTGACATTTATGGCAAGGACAGCATTAATTCTATACATAACAGAATCACTGCCAATCCCAAAAAATGCCTACCACCTGTTTTGTCGTGAACGGAAATCCAATACTGAGACAAATTCCCACCAACTGAACTTTTTGGCTAATCTCCGGGATGATAGGAACTTAGTAATCACAAAACCAGATAAGGGACGGGGTATTGTTTTATTAAACTGGGAGGAATACAACACAAAAATCAATGACATCTTAAGTGATGTAACCAAGTTTAGATTGCTGATACTAACATCGCTACCTATATTTTAAAACTGGAAGATAAACTTACTCGCTTCCTCCACAGCATAAAAGATTCAATTGGTGAATCTATCTACAATAACTTATTTGCATATGGATCAAGACCAGGTGTCTTTATGGTCTCCCCAAGATTCACAAACTGGTAATCCAATTAGACCCATTATATCATCAACTGGTACTTTTAATTATAATTTTGCAAAGTTTTTGGTACCAATATTAACTCCTCTGACAAAAAATGAGTATACTGTTGAGAACACTAAAGATTTTGTTAATGATATAACTGCTTTGATAACTGCTTGTATCTTAATACTAAACACTCTAATCTAAAGTTCACATATGAAATTGAACAGAACTCAAAACTCCTATTTTTAGACATCCTCATAACAAAGAAAACGGCAGATTAACATCAGTCTATAGAAAACCCACATTTACTGGTTTGGGTATAAACTACTCAAGTTTTTCCCCAAAGCTGTTTAAACTTAATAGCATTACTACATTAATCAACAGGGCATACAGCATTTGCTCTGACTATGTTAAATTTGGCAGAGATGAAATTTTTACTTAATTACTTCACAGAGAATTCATACCCCAGTAAAACTGTTTTACAGACTCCTAAGAAAATTTCTAAACAAGAAACTTTCACCGTCTGCGCCGGTGTTATCAGTTGCAAAAGACTCTTGTTATATTACACTTCCATACCTTGAACATTTAAGTTTTAACATTAGGAAGGAACTTCAAAACATTTTTAAGACACTTTCCCCCAAATTGATTTCAGATTATTTCAAGACAACTACCACTATGCATTCTCTTTTGAAGAAACTAAGCCTCTACCATTGCACTGAGATCCTGTGTTGTTTATCAATTTAAATGTTCGAGATGTAACTCTCGATATGTGGGTAGTACCACGCGCTCTCTACAACACCGTATCTTAGAACACATGGATAAGTCTTACCGTGCAGGTATTCAGCTCAGTTCACCATCACATCTGCCATCAGAGAACACTGCTATTCCACTGGACATCCACTCACCCAAAATGATTTTCACATTCTGACCTCTGCCTCACACAGACTTAACCTCATCACCCTGGAATCACTGTTTATCTCAAGGATGAAACCAGACCTTAACAACACAACAGCTGCCATCCCTTTACATACTCAATAGAAAGTCATTAACAATGGATTTACGTATTTTGTTTTAGGTTACTTTGAATTTTGCTTATTCTATAGCTTGCTTTTTAAACTTCTACCATGTTTATAGTCATTTTTTGATAAGTTACTAATTACATTGTTTTACTTTTACCATGTTTCCCTTGTTTTGACCATAGCTTGCTTTAACAACTTCCCCCTCCCACCTTACTGCCTGTATAGCTTGAGAGCCAACTTTTACTCCTTGTTTGTATTTTGCTAATTTGCTTATGTTTATGGTTCTTTTTTATCTATTTTTAGCACAGAAGATGAAGTTAGTAACTTCGAAACGTATGGAATAGATAAATATGATGTTCGTAGCTGCTTTGGTGTTGCTTTTCCTGCTGAAGTTACGATTCCCGAAGGAAAATCACTTGCTGAGATTATATATCTATATATAATTATATATATATATATATATATAATATATATATATATATATATTATAGATACACACACACACACACACACACCACACACACAACACACACACACACCACACACACACACACACATGAGTGAAAATGAGTGAGGGGGCCCGTTCACTTCCCCTATGAGGAGACTTATTGTCCCAAGCCCCAGGAACATATCGCTTAAAAACAGGGCCTGGTTATGGTGCTCTTGAGTCTGAATGATGGGTAAAAGACAAAACAAAGCATCACTGGTAAGGGTTAATATCAATAATAAAACATACAAAACCTCGTCCTGAAGGAACGGCTTTAACATTTAAAAAATGGATTTGCGGCATTTCTGCCTGATGCTGGCCATTTAGAAATCTTGAAAATCTTATGTAAACTAAATATCCCGTTCAGCATTTCCTAACTGGCATGTAAACGGCTCATACAAAACCCTTTTTCTTGCTGATCCAGCTACGCCACAGTAAAAGGTAATCCAGGGGTACACACAACACCATTCCAGGGACACCTCCAATATGGTTTATTTTCCACGGGTGTATATACACGTGGGGCACGTCACTATGGCAATAGTTATTTGAACAAAACAAAGATATGGTTATTTTGAAATATTTTATGTTGATTATTAATAAGAACAAATAAAAGATCAATTATTCAAATAGAAAACTTATTAAAGATACATCGAAAACAATTGACAGTATTTTAAAAAACACCGTGAATAAAACAAAAAACACCAGAAAAAAGGGAAAATCAGTCAATAATACATACTGTGAGCTTCATTAATTAAAAGAATCAAAAATTAAAAAGGTGAGGGCAGGTCGTAAATAGAAAATCGAATATCTAAAACAAATATCTAAGATTCACAGAAAATATAAATAATAAAATTTAAGATTAAGGTAATTTCAAAAGAGAGAGAGAGAGAGAGAGGGAGAGAGAGAGAGAGAGATAGAGAGAGAGAGAGTGGAAAATGGTTGAAAAAGGTAAAGGGGAGTCTAAAGCAAAAGGAGGTGTAGGGGAGACTAAGACTAATGTGTATATATGTATTATATATAATATATCTATATATATATATATATATATATATATATATATATATATATACATATATGTATATATTTTTTTTCTTTTCTTTTTTCTTTTTAAACACAACACGCACATACATACATACATACATACTTTACATACACACACACACACACCACACTCACACACACACCACACCCCACACACAAAACACCCACACACACACACACACATATATATATATATATATATATATATATATATATATATATATAATTTTATAGTATATATATAAATAAAATATATATAATATATATATATATAATATATAGATTTTATATATATATACACACACACACCTATATATATAATCATCATCATCATCATCATCATCATTGGGCGGTTAACGCCGATGGAGGCGCATGCCGCATCCACCGTTCGCTTCCAGCTACGGAATTTCCTCATGGCGAGTCTCCAGGCTTGGTCGAGATGCTCAAGCAATGACTCCTTAGGCCGTCCCACGGGCCTCTTCCACCCAAGGTTGTCTCGAAAGACACGACCTGATATGCAGGGTCATCCAAAGGGAAACGAGAGCTAGAATAGTAACTCTGTCCATATCCAGTCTATGAAAAGTGTTGCAAGATCACAGCCTTGCCTCAACCCTGAGTTAACAGAGAAGAAGTTCGATAGGCCCCCGCCAAACTTTAGAGCACTTTCGATACAGTATATAGGCATGCTAGGTATTAAGCTAATAATCCGTGACGGATTTCCCCTAAGTCTCAGGATCTCACATAGCACCGAGTCAAATGCATTCTTGAGATCGATGTAAGCTGCAAGCAGCCCACGACTAAACTCAGGATGGCAGTGAAGCCATGGTAGATACTACATCAACCCCCTATCCCCTTCCAGAAAGGGATAACCACAAGTTCTGTGAACCGATTGGAGACTGCCATGGAAAACCTCCAGGTGCACTCCCCCTCCCTCAGTCTGTCCAAGGGAAGCACCATAGAGTGGTCACTCTGGGGATGAGGAATTTTGAAGTGGGCTCGTAGGGTAGCCACAACCAGCCTATGGTCAGTTCTACAGAACTCGGCACGATTGCTAACAAGAATGTGGTCAATCTCCTTAGGCACAGTACCTGTAACAGTATATCATGTCCAGCGAGGCGGGTTGAAGCGCTGATACCAGGAACCATAAGTCCTCAATCTCTGGGACCTAGCAAAATCCCGTAGAAGGAAGCTGTTCTAGTCGCCTAGAACAATGAGAATGTCTGCCATATATATATATATATATATATATATATATATATATATATATATATATATATATAGATATATATATATATATACATACATATATATATATATATATATATATATTTTATATATATATATATATATATATATATATATATATATATATATATATATATGTATATGTATATATATATACACACAAGTATATTTATGTATGTGTGTGTGTGTGTGTGTGTGTGTGTGTGTGTGTGTGTGTGTGTGTGTGTGTGTTTTGTGTGCGTGCGTCTGTGTGTGTGTGGGTTTATGTGTGTGTTTATATATATATATATATATATATATATATATATATATATATATATATATATATACATAATATATATAATATGTGTGTGTGAGTGTGTGTGTGTGTTCATTGTAGACGACGGATAAAAGAGTTGAGACCTAGACGCACAGTGAAGAGATATTTGGGGCCAATGGGGGGATTCTTCTCATAAGCATCTTTCACCACGTGATTGGTTTGCCCTATCATACCATTGCTTTGCGGATGATAAGCTATGGTTAAGTGATGGTCGACCTACAAATTATGACAGACCTCTCTGAACAGTCCAGCACTGAACTCTGGACCCATTATCTGTGAGTAGATATCGAGGGGGGGGGGGGAATAGGGTGACCCAATGGTCTAAAAAGTCATTTGTTAAACTGGCTGAAGTCCTATTCCTGAGGGGAATCAACGGTAAAAAGCGATTGTGGTTATCGATTATGCTTAAAACGTACCGAAAGCCCTTTGTGGGAAGCCCTAAATCTGTGATATCAGTAGAGACACGCTCCAAAGGGAATCTCGCTGCTGACAAGCTCTCTAATGGAGCTTTCTGAGTGTTTCCTCTGCGGCGCTGGCAATTCTTGCAAGCTCGGACATACAATCGAGACTCAACATATTTGGAAAGTAATACAGGACTCTAGTATTAAGGTACGTTCGGTGAACACCAGGATGAGCAGCTAAAAGAGGTCCATGTGCAAGCTTAAGTGCCATTGTTCTGAGAGACTGAGGGACCACCAGCTGATGAATGGTCCGATCTGGGAGGTGTCTGATGTGGTACAACACACCCTGCTGTAATTCAAATTCAGATAGAGCTAGTGGTAGCCGTTTCTTAGGTAAAGATTCCTCCCGAAGGTACGAAATTACTTCAGTCCACAATGGATCAGCCATTTGAGCTTCCCTAAGTTTTGCAGGCTCCATATGTGTGATGTCAACTACAGCACAGGGCCGTGAGAGCAAGTCAGGTACATGGTTGACAGCACCTTATTTATACAACAACTTGTACTGATAATGAGAGAGGTCGTGAGCATACCATGATAGCCAAGGGACTTTGTTTTGCACTTAAAGATGTCTGTCAGTGGCCTGTGGTCTGTATAGATTTTAAAACGGTGGCCATAAACATATGGCTCAAATACCTGAACACCCTCTACCACAGCCAGAGCTTCCAAATCAGTGGCAGGATAACTTGATTCTGCATTCGCGAGCTTGCAGGAGAATACCCAATGGTATGGGATACTCCAGCATCATCACACTGAAATAATGCAGCACTAATGGCAATCTGTGTAGCGTCAGTATGAATTTCAAACTCACGGGTGAAATCTGGCTGACGTAAAATTGGCGCAGTGATTAGTTTTCTTTTTAAGCTCTCAAAGGCTTATTCTTGATATTGTTCCCAAGCAAAGGGTGTATCCTTTTATAGGAGATGATTAAAGGGGCTGTTAATGTAGCATATCCATCTGAAAAATCCTCTTGCACCAAGGAAGCATTGTACACCTTTGACATTCTAAGGAGCATTCATCTCAGCAATACATGTCACCTTAAATGGATCAGGGGCTACCCCTTCACCAGAAACTTCAAGCCCTAGGAAAAAAAAAATTGTTTTTGGCTAAGTTACACTTTGAAAGGTTTAGCGTAAGACCAGCTTTAAAGAGAAGACCAAGTGTCTCACCAAGATGTTGGAGGTGGAGATCAAATGAGGAACTATAAATTACATTGTCATCAAGGCAGGCAAGCGTATGCCTACCTAGACAGGTGATAAGATAACATTCATTGTGCATTGAAAAATTGTCGGTGCTGTTACAAGCCCAAAGGGCAAGCGTTTAAACAGGAAAAGATGATGACCGTCACTGAAAGCTGTTTTAGGCCGGTCTTCTGGCCTTACTTCCACACTCCAATAAGCTGCTCTAGCATCTAAACATGTAAATAGATGTGCTATGAAGGTAATCTATCAGCTCATTTATACGAGGAAGTGGATACATGTTGGGTGTTTTTGTAGTCCACACAGAACCTTACCAAACCATCTTTCTTTTTAACTAACACAACTGGAGAAAGCCATGGTGATGTGCTAGGCTCAATTACTCCAGCCTCTAGCATCTCGTCACACTCTCCCTTCATAACCTGGTGTGTGGCATGGTGAAGGCGCCATTGCCGTGTACAGACTGGCTTAATTTCAGAGGTCATTATGGTGTATTGAACATCAGGAATGGCTAATGTTACAACACGTCTTCCAACTCGGAACGAGACTTGCTAGGAAGGTGAGTTAGTAAAGGATCTAAATCAGGAATTCCTTGTGATGACAAAACTTCGCTCTTATGACCTACAATTTTTGCTTGGATATCATGTGTAGTTACTGCATAGGCAGTGATGGAGAGGGTCAACCCCAGGGAAGATGGTGAAATGGTCATCCTCATACCCAAAATCATAGAGGCCATAAGTACAATCGAAGATATCCTCTGCAAAGAATGAGTGCTCAAAATCTGGCTCGACCAGGGATTCCTCAACCTGTGAGAAGCCCGACAACCCTGGAGATTCCTCGACCAGAAGAGGAGAGCCAGCTTTACCATAATCTGTGCCAACTTCTCTTTCTGACACATCATAAACATCACCTAGCTTCTTACCATTTTTAAGAGTAAGTGGTTTTGTGCCAAGATTAACGACCCATGCATCGCATTCTCTTTGTGGTGTGATTCTTGCAACACTGTTTGGAACCATAAATGTAGTACCTCCTTGAGCTTCCAGAAACACTGCATCTCCTGTAACATCCCTAGAGATCTTGCATCTGACAAACTTGATTACTTTACCCGAAATTGATGTGGTTCTGTGAACATGAACATGACGTGAATCAGCCGAGAAAGTGTCTGCCAGATCTTTTTGAATATGGCAAGTCTTGTTTGCAGTGGTTGTGTTCAGAGAACCTGCAGTGGCTGTACACTTAGCGGCGGAAGCATCTAGCACTGTGGTGAACATGTCTGGTACTGAAACCAGACTTACATGCAGTGACTGTGTCTCTGTGAAGTGTAATGGCAAGTGACACTTGTTAATGATGAGATAAGCTGGTATGGTGAGAAAGCGTGAAATTGACACTCCATAACAATTCCATACCAAGCAAAATGTCACCTGGAAACGTTAAATTCTCGACACAAAGAAACCTATGACTAATCATAAATCTGGGAGAAGTGTCAAATCTGAGTTTTACCTCGCATGAGGCCTCTTCCAGGACCCCTGACATTCCTAGTATAGTCTTACTAGTTGGGTATTTCTTATATACACACATCCTTTGCAAAATTGAAGGCTTTACAATGTAGACCTATGAGCCAGTGTCAACAAACGCTAATACAGGGGAGCCACTGACATTAATTGGCACAATTGGTCTCCCTGACTGGTTACTGAGTGAGACTGCAGGGGTTCTCATCAATGATTGCCCTCGAGAGTATCCGACGTCGATAGGGGTTGGTCGGTGCCGGCGTTCAGGAAAGGGACAGTTGGCTGCTCTGTGCCCTTGCTACTTACAAATGAAACATGCAGTGGCAGTATTAGCTGCATAGAATTCATGTGTATTGTAGGTAATCAGTTTGTGAAACTCGCACCATTTAGGCGTGTGTGTGTGACACTGACATACCGCCGAGACTGCTGCTGCCTAGCTGGTGTGGGTTCTGGCTGAGAAGAGTTAGTGTTATACTGACAGATGCCCATTCTGGTATTCTGTATTCGCTGAGCAAACTCTGCTATTACTGATGGGGGCTTGTCCTCCTTGATAGTTAAAAAGTCTCTCAGCCAGTTTCGGATGGCCTGAAGGAACATGTGACATATCAGCTGTTCAGGATTGCCAATAGATTCGGGGTGATCTCGATATCCTGATATATATCTAGAGGGACCTGCCCAGATGTCATCTTATGACTATCAAGCACCTTGAAAAAGTCTGACGAGCTATATGTTCCCGAAACTTCTTACACAGTGCAGCTTTAAAGGAAACCCAATTTACAAAAATATCAAAAGCAGGACCATTGACAATAAGATATGCATTGCCCCTGCAGTGAGCCTTAGCAGTTCTGGGAAGTGCATCGTCTGTTGCCGAGTCATGTTTTCAATGGCTCTGATCTAGGTTTCAAGCTCCTGGTTTCTCTTTAGCTGGTTATTTACTGAAGTTTCACTGCGAAATATCAGAATGGAGTCCCTGTTAACTAGGTAAGTGGGAGGACTTACAGCATAGGCAACATTAGGGAAAGTGGGTAATGGAGCAGGTGTAGGGATGAATCCCGGTGGCATGGCATCGTTATCAGTATGCTGTGGATGTAAATGCGGTAGATGTAAATGCGGTATCATGGGGTAACCCTTGCGCGATCAATGGAATCTGAGGTGGGGGCGCCTGATCGAATGAACATCTCTGTTCCCTATGTTCCTCTAACGAACTTCCACTCCTTATATTCACATCAATTTCACTTTCATGTCCTACAACACTCGTTCTTTCATTCCTACTTTTCATTTCTCTTAACTCCACATCCAAACTATCATTATTATTTTTCACTTCTCTCAACTCCGTTCTCATACTATGCAACATGTTCATAATCTCCTTATGCATCGAGAGGTTTCGGTAAATTTCGACATTTATCGTCGCTTACCGTCGGGATATATATATATATATATATATATATATATATATATATATATATATATATATATATATATATATATATATATATATATATGTGTATATATATATATATATATATATATATATATATATATATATATATACATATATGTCCATGGATTGGTCTAATTACATAATTATATTTAAATATAAAAAAGATTATTAAACCTTTGAAACGTTTTTGTAAGCATCTCCTTTTGTCTTACACGAACGCCGATGACGGTGATTTTTACCCACACCTGTCACAAAGCACGTGAGTCCTTTTACCTTGTCAACGGGGACTTGTTATTACTTTTGGGATTCGTAAGATATCAAAAGTATTGTTCAATTTTAAGTTGCATTTATCTTTTTCTAGTTTTAGTGTATTATCAAGTCTGATACATCAGTTCCAACAAGGGAATGAGTGAAACAAGAGTCGCCGTAATAGCGCCCCACTCTTCTCTCAACAGGACGACTTGCCGTTTTCCCGGAGGTCGTAAAAAGGGAGTGACACCTGAAGAAAACGAATTTTCAGTTATTGTGAGAAATATTATGAATATATTCATATTTCTGAATCATTATTTATTTACCCTATTCTAAAAATGCCAACGACAGTGATGAAGGATCTAAAAAGTGGCAGTCATTAAAAGACCATCCCAAATTGGTGCAGTGAGTAGGATCCTCGTCATTTTGTTTTGGAATATTGAGGTGGCCTTTGGGGTTTACGGTGTTATATGTTTTCGTCGTGTTTTGCAGGCTGCACCATCATTTCAGTACATCTTATGATTACGATAACGCTGATATCCTGTGAACTGTTTGGTGGGTCATGTAAACCAGGGATTTCGTGAAAAGAGAGATGCAGTTGAGGTGAAAATTGTTTGTGTAATTGCTTTATAGCGACAATGTACCTGAAATTGTGTATGAATCAGTCAAGTTTCACATTGTGTATATACTGTTCCTACAAGCGGATAGTTTAGAAGCTGCATTTCGCTTCATATATATGGTCAGCTTTTATGGACCAGTTGGTGGTTAATAAGCGCTGGTTCCGCTTGACTCGGCCATCTACTATCGATCATATATCGAAGTCGTGGGTGGCCTAGTGAAAGTGATGTCTTTTGGAAGTTTAACAATGATTACAAGTGCGACTTGCCTGCAGTTTTCAACGAGTTTCTTTTGTATGTGGTTCTGCTGATTATGGGCATTGTAATTTATTAGAAATGTCACTGTTAGAAATTTTAGAGAAGGCTCAATCACTGGACTTGAATGGAGACCATGCTCACGAGTTGACTAAAAAAAACAGCATCAGGCTGAAAGGGAAGAGCGCGCTGCCGAGCGAGGTTAAAAGAATGGAACAGATATGCTGATGCTGAGCACATGAACTCACTAAAATCCTGCCAGGTTCTAATGATAACCATAGCAATACTAATGCTAATATTTCTGAAGGACTCAGACTGTCTACTTTTGCTGACGGCAAGGATGATCTTGATAGCTATTTGCAGCGATTTGAACGTGGGCGGAATTACACGAGTGGAAGGTGGAAGATTACCATGTTTTCCTGGGTTCTTGTTACGGGGCCCAGCACTTAAAGTTTACGTACATTTGCCACTTTCCAGAGCAGATGTAAAGATAAGGAGAGGTATGTTCAGTTGGAAATTAGAAAGGAGCAATACCTTAATGGATGGATAACTATGAGTCATGTTGATTTTCTGGTCAGGAAAAAAATTATAAAGTAATTGCAGCTCTTGATCTTCGTGTATTTCTAAAGAGAAAGGCTGTGAACTGCGGTGGAAATAGCAGAAACCGCTGATAGGTACCGTAGTGCACATGGATATCGCATAAAAAAATTCAAGGTTAGTGTCCAAACAGTCTACACCATGTTTTAAAACGAAATTCAGTGTCATGGATGTGGAAAAGTCGGGTCATATCATGCCCAACTAAAAGGATGAATCGGAGGTAAATTTTGTATTTCAGTCCGAAACCAAACCTCAGTATACAATAATTGATACTAATGGAAAGTGTAAACCAGCAGAAATATGGTCGGCACAGGATGTTCACTCCGTAATTATGGATGAAAAGTTGGCATCATCAAAATTTAAATTAGGTCCTTTAGTTCCAAAGTGTTGAATATCTTGGCATTCCATATTTATTCCCTGAAGTGAGACATTTCATTAAAACTAAAATTTTTTACAAGATGGATCACTGCGGTTGCAGCACCCAAACAAATTTGCGAATAAACTAATCGGACCGTTCCAGGTATAAAACGACCTGGGAAGCATGATCCTCCCTCGCTCGATTATATAAAGCCCAAAGTCCTGATTCCAACTGTCAGCAAATTAACCCTACCCCACTTGCTTTTATCGAGGTGGGGGATGTTCAGTTTGGGCATGACATATTTCATAACGTTAGTATTCCCACGGTTGCTATGGCTGTTAAAACTAGTTCATCTGAGTCAAAATCTGCTATGACACTAGCTTGCCCTGAATTCTAGATCTAATATAACTAAAAATAATCTAAAAGAGGAACAGCAAACTGCAAAAGTTTAAAAAAAACCCAAAGGGGGAAAGTTAAAACCAGCGAAAACGTAAATGTAAAATATGGAACAGTAAAATTATGAGCTTGTCAATTACCTCATCTACAGGGGGTGTTTAAAAAGCCAACATGAATATGAAATCAAGAGCAAGCACTGATAATTCCTGAAAAGTATCGGATTCACATACTGAATCTAGCTCACGATTTCCCTTACAGCTGGCATACTCACACCGAAAAATGGAGGTTACAAAGTATTTTCAAAGTTTTTTGGCCCGGTGCTGGGCTCAGATTAAAAGGTATTGTCGGTGATGTCCGACTTGTTTAAAAACTTTTAGCTAAAGGGAAATGTGAGAAGAGTACCGATGAAAAACGTAATTTTAGAATCATTCTCGCGCGTAGCTATAGACATGGTGGGTCCCTTTTTCACCAGCTACGAAAGAGGAAATAAGTATGTTCTCACTCTAATAGACTATGCAACTAGGCACCCCGAAGTTGTTGACTTGCAAAATATTGAGACGATCACAGTGGCTATAATTTTGATAAAAATCCTCTCGCGAGTCGGTATCCCGGGGTAAATCTTATCAGACGGGGGTCTCATTTTAAGTCAGATCTAATGGGTGAAATCCATACATTGCTCTCTGTAAAAGCCTTGTACATGAGTCCCTACCTACTTCGTGAAAGTTGAATGCATTGAATGGTTAAATGGGGGTTAAAATCCATGGTAAAAAGCTTGTGTCGATCATCCGAGAGACTGGGATCACTTTATACTTGCTGCCCTGTTCGCATATAGAGAGATTCCTAATAACAGCCTGAAGTTTTCACCTTTTGAATTGTTATATGGCCGACAAGTATGCGGTCCTTTGACAATTCTGCAAGAGCTATGGAAGAATGATAGTATTTACAGTGAGGATAAAACTACGTATCAGTATGTTTTAGATCTTCGCCCGCGTTGGGAAGAAAGTGCTAAATTAGCGGCAGAACAAGCTGAAAAAAAGTAGCCACAACTATAAAACGTATTATGGGCCTCAAAGTTAAGCCTCGTAAATTTGACCCTAAGTGATGTTTTTACTGGTGTTATTGCCTTCTAGCAGTAACAAATTAATTATGCAGTGGCTTTGGTCCTTATTTCAGTTGTTGAATTGAAAGGGGAAAGGCGTCGATTATGGAATTAGAATTCGAGGGAAAAAATAGACTATTTCACATATGTCAAAGAAGTACTTTTGTCGTGATCGTTTTAAAAGAAAGGTGGGAAAATGTTCATGTTTGTGTGGTTGAAGATGAGGATAATTGTGGCAATAACTATAATCCTGTTTATTTTAAACTAATAGTGGGCTGCAGTATCTACATACAACTTGAACTATCTGAAAGTCAGATTGAGGATTTAAAGGTGATGTTAAAAGGGGTTCTCTGACGTGTTGACTAATAAGCCTGGCTTAACTAACACTAAACTTGTGATGCGTGTGAACTGTGTTAAGCCTGTGGGGCCAGAGCCGTACCCAATTCCCAAAAAGTGTATTGAAAAAATTTAATAATGAAATGGATAAAATATTGGAAATGAATATAACTGAACCTTCATCCTCTTCGTACTTCATGGTGAAGAAAAAGCTTAGATGTTGTTAGATTATAGAGGCTTTAAAAGATGCTAGTGAGCCTATGCCAACTACTGAGTCAGCTTTGGGGGATTTTGTAAGCGATGTATATTTTCAGTGAAAACGGTCTTTGTCGTGGATACTAGCAAATACCATTATCTAAAGAATAAAAATTATATACTGCAGTTCACTCAATTAGGTCTAAGATTTGAAAAATTTAAAGCTTCTCTTGGTACCTTATTATAGACTGTTGGTCAAAATCTTCTTATCTTTAAAAAAAGGGGGGTACTAAGACTTAAAGATAGAGAAGTGTTTACTGCATGTCAG
>NC_051392.1:33487593-33510261 GCF_015228065.2 Penaeus monodon
AAAAAATTTTGGAACACAACTCCATTTGGGGGGTTTGAAAAAAAAACCCCCCCCGGGTGGGGGTAGCGATCTTCTAGCAATCTTGTTGACCTGCGTTCAACCCCTCCCCGGTAGGAGGAAACCCCCGGCCCCTTCCTTTGCACACGGGGGTAATTTTGAAGAAAAATGAAGCAGACAGTATGTCACCCAAAAAAAAAAATAAATAAATAAAAAAAAAAATAATAATAATAATTTACTAGGTGCTGTAACACCAACAGCGATAAAGCTTTTTTTCAAACGGAAGTTTTATGGGGAAAAAAAAAAAAAAATTTTTCGAGCATTGCTCGAAATATATCCATATTGATTATCAGCCCCATGGTAAAAGGGGGAATAAACTGAGAGTGAAAATTTTCAATTTTTATAACAATGGTGTAGGGGATAATAAAATAGAAAATAACTCAATTTTTATAAATTTTTAATCAAAAAGGGATCAGAGCAATAATCAGTGGTTCGAAATCGAAAAGGGGTGGGCTTTGCAGCAGTGAGCCTAGCAGCCTCGATTTTTCACTGCAGAGTTACATGCCATCCTTGCAGCAGAAGATGATAGAGAGTTTACGAACCATTCTATTGTGATAGTGCCTTAATCAAGAGCTTAAACCATCCAGAGTGAGGGAGGTTAAAGTTTTGGCTTCGCTGATGTCAGCCGAAAAAAAGATAACTCTTTTTTTGGGCCCCATGATGTTGGGTATCGTGGGAAAGGCGACCCGATGGAAGGGCCAAAGCAACTGCCGCTCAGCCCTTGATACTCCTTTTCCTTCCTACACCCGACCTAAAACCCAGCATAAGAGTGTCTTCCGATAAGGGAAAGGAAAAAATGGAGGATTTTTCTAGAGATGACCTTGCAGGTGGTGACCAGTATCCATTCCAACCGAAAAGTAGAATTTGTTTAACAGACTAAGAAAGGGGCACACAAGACTTTCTCATGACCGATCAGGCAAAAAAACCCTTAATGTCGCACATGTAGTGGAAAGAGTGCAACATTTTCCCAAAAAAAAAAACGATGTACTTGTCCCCCCAAAAACAAAATGGGAAAATTTTTGGGGGAGGAGTGACATAGGGGGGCTTATTAGTTTCCTTATTGAGACTAATATTTTCAATAAAAAAATTTTAAATTTTTTATAAAGTTTATGAATCATTTTATACGCTTAGAATATTTTTGCATTTACTTTTAATATATCTATTGTTTTTTGCAAAAATTTTTAAAATTTTTATCTAACAAGGTATTCTCGCCTACTGACCTTAGCTTTTACGCGGTAGATAATTTGAAATAAACAATAATTTGAAATAATCAACTCGCAGAAGGAGAGGGGTTAACACAGTAGCGACTGTATCTTCAAAAGCATACACCGGCGCAAAGCCTTTGTAAAAGCCAAATTTTGCATGACTCAACTGCCTCCTATTTTAAAAGGAAAAGCAATCTCGGAATATTCATTTTCCCGAAGTGCATTAAACAAGGGGACATTTACCCATTTTTCCAGTAGGTTTTCTAACGCGTCACTGCTAATCCATCAAATAAATCTATCTAAAACTTCTCTTAACCCAATGTCTGGGGTTTTTATGCACCCCCCCCCTTAGATTTGTGTGATTTGCGCCTGATTTCCCCATTCCTTGAATTTGTGAGAAACTGTTTTTTTTTCTAAACTCTTGATTTAAAATTTGTTTTTCTTATTGTATTATAATTATTAATTTTTTTTACAAAATATTAATAGCACAAAGGCAATACAAAAATAAAATGAAGCTTTCAAAAAATAAAGGGAAAGGGTAAACAGGTGAATAGCTAAGCTAATAGCTGACCCCTTTGGTGATTAAACACTTGTAAGCCATTCGGTTTTATAGAAAATAAATAAACTTTTATTTCAGTGGGATGGCATGGTGTCTTAGCACCCCCCTAAATGGCTTGATTTTTTCATGCAATTTCATTTACCCAGGGGTTTGCCCGGGCCAAAATGAGCGACGGGTAGATGTTACAAACCCTTCTCCCCCTGTTTTACACTAACAACCCCAATCATTTGTAAATACTTTTGAAGTGGGGTACAGTCGTTTTTTTTGACCGTAATAATCATACGTATTTTTTTTCAATACGCCATATGTGGCAAACGATACACCTACAGCGGTATTTCCAATAAATCGCGTTGGAAAAACTTTTTTTATACAAGAGGTAAAACAATCAAGGGAATAAAACTCGCGAGGCGACCTTACTTGGGTAGGACAGAGGCCCCGATGCTGGCGGCGGCGGTGTTGTTAGTTGCAGCTGTAGATGCTTCCAATCTTCCTTCATTTCTGTCACATTAGTCATCTGTCTGTACCATTGGCAATTCAGAAACAGCAGCGGGGCCCCGCTCAAAGGGATTTCCGAGCCATCTTCTTGCGCAATCTCCCGCTCGTAACTAGTTTTTACCCAAGACCGCGTCACTTATCATGCTGTAAACACTCCACCCCCCTTCATCCGTTATATTCATCTCACAACTTGTGCACAATCGATAACCCTTTAAAGCTAAGACTATGAGTGTCTGACTGCTCACCCCGATATTGCGCGAATTACTTCTTCCGGGGGATTTGTTTTAAACTCTCCCACAGTGAACAAAAAGGGCATTTTGTACGAGTACGAAAAATTTTTATTGCCTCTCAAAATTTCCCTTTCTCTTTTATAGAAACGAGGGCGAGGATGGTGATGTGAAATACTTGTAACATAAATGTAATTTTCAATTCTGTGATGGGAGATTGTATCGATCAATTCACCCCACCGTTTTAAAGACTTTTGACGGTAAAATTCCCCAAGAGAGTTGGGGCATAATCTTGCGTTTATCTTAAAAAAAATCCCCCCAAGTGTTCTAGCGAGGTTTTTATGATGTATCTCGGTTTTGGGCGGGGGCTTTTTTCCCAAGCTTTTCCAAGCTATAAAGGGAAGAGGTTTTTATCATCCCCCCATTAGCAACAAAGAATTTGCTTTTTTCAAAGGCCCCCATTTTTTTCTTACGAAAAGACAGGCGAGATAATAAAGCGGCTTCCTCCCCCACCCGCGTCGATTTTGCGCATGCAGCTCTTTCGCAGCTGCATGCGACGGTGCATCGCGTGGGTCCCTCCGCAGTTGTTTCTCTGCCGCCGCCCCCCCTCCCCCCGCAGCCTCCTCGTAGCGCCCCCCGCCGGGCCCCCACTCATTACGGTATTTTTCCTGGCGTATATACATCCGGGGGTGATTCTAATATGTCTTGTCAACACAATCATTAATCTTGTTAGTATTATACCATTCACGAAGGATCAGATGGCAATGACTGTAGGCTTTGGAAAAAGGGCAATAATCATTCATATTCCCTTTATCAATTAGAGCGAAAAATCGTTTTTTAGGGGGTTTTTTTTTCTTTTTTTAAGAGTTTTTTCTTCAGAGACATTTCCCTTTAATTACCCTCTATATCGCTTTAACCTTTTAAAAAATAATACTCTTCTCCTATTATTTTTTTTTTTGTTTATACTTTTGAATTGTTTTACTTTCTTTAAAACGCTAAACACATCTATGCTTAAAGGGAATAGGGGGTTTTTATTTTCGCATGCCCGCTAGATCATACGTTAAGTTTTTGCGACGATATTGTTTACGCAGGGGGAAATTTATTGCGAGTATTCTGTGTATACACGCTTTCCATGACAAAATTTTTCACATCGATTACCCTTCCCCAGCTGCGTGCGAGCGGCAGCAAACAGCGCTTGTAGCCGTGGGTTTTTTACAAAATCCTCACCCAAGTCCTTTAAAACTCGCACATATTGTTGGTAATTACCTTTGGTAACGGTAGGGAAAATCGCAGAGGGTATTATACAAACGCAGTTTTTCAGGAATTTCTCAGTGAGATCATAAAATAAAATAACCGCGAGATTTTTAGAGAAAAGCCTTTTTTTGCAACTCTAAAAAACCAAAAAACCTTCCCGCCAAGCATTTATTTTGCCGAGGTCCTGCTTTAGCAAAGAAGTGAGAAGTGTTTATTAAAAGTTTCGACTCTGTTTCCCATTCATAAAAACATTTTGAAAAGCAGTGCTGTGATATTTGTCATGTCACCCCTTTTTTAAAAAAATTTTCTTACAATGCATTTTTAGCGCCTCTATAAAACAATCACCAAATTATAATTGCAGTCACTTGGTTTAATCTTGTGTTCACCCCGGGTCTATAATGTCTTTACTAACAACAACTTGTCAGATAAAAAATTTCCTTTTCCAGTGGGTGGGATCCACTTTTAATTGGTGACATTGTTCTGCGGGTAAGGAAGCTTTTTTTTATGGGGGAAAGTCTTTATTTCTTATTCTCAAGTATGATGGGGGGAGGCAGCTCATCTGTCTTTCTTGCAACTTCAGGTGGGACTCTTAAATCAGCCACTATCCAGTGCCCAATATCACTGCTTTTCATTGTGGTTAGTTAATCCACTTCAATGAACTTCCTTTTTTTCATGAGTCATGATGTGGGTTGACGGGGGAGTCCTTTGCCACCATAAAAGTGAGGAACACTTGTTGTCGTCCTCCTCTCACCGAACACTCAGTTTTGCGCGCTAACTTGGGGTTTGATAGCTCCCGGCTAGCTTTCGTCATCTTTAGAATGCAACAAATGCTACCCGGGAAAGGCTATCGTACTTCACTATATAAAGATTGCACTTTTCGGCAAACATAGACCTCTACTTTGTACCCACATCGGCTAGCAAACCCCACATCCACCTCAATAGTACTCTAAGTAATCACCTAAGGTGATTACTTAGAGTACTACTACTACTACCTGGCCGCATCCCAGACTTTGTGTTCGTGGGCATATTCCTCCTCTGTGACCGTCTCACCTGTAAAGAACTATAAAAATATTCTATGAGGGGAGGCATGTGTATTCGAATTTTTTCAGGTCGTCGAGGTACTCATATGGGAATATGCTTTCCCGTTTAAAGCATTTGACTGAGCTTCGGCTGGCAAATGATATATGAGTGAGCACTTCTCTCAATGTTGTGTCCTGGCGAGGGGGCTTAGGCCTGTGTTTATAAATGCCAAGCTGTCGAGGAACTTAATGTTGTTAAGTTCCACAGAGTGATATGGCAACCCTTGTTTTTACAAGGATTTCATTTCTGTGTTAGCTTAAATGTCTTTCAAAAACAGCCCCAGGTCATAGGAGTATTATGAGTAAGACATGGAATTGTTGTATGGTGATTTCTCATTCGAAAGTTGCAGCGAGCGCAATAGGCCCCAATGTAATTTATGTGTTCTCTGGTGTGACCATGGTGTTTGTTGCTTTGCTGTTTTCATGGGGAAATTTTTTTGGTTACATAGTTCACACTTCAGCTTTCTTTCTATGTTGAACATGTGGAAAGGGGACAGAGTATGCTTTTTACAGTGTCTGCCCATTTGTTGGATAAATTCTCAACAATGTGCATAGCAGTGTCAGCTCCTAGATACAGGAAACTATCCACCACTTCACCTCGTCTGTCTGTTATGATAAGCTGTAGTCAAAGGTTTTGTGTCTCTGGAGCCATTAGTTAAGGTTCCAGAGGCCTCAATGGTGACAGCTCCCGCTGCCACCACATCCACGGGGGCCTCCTCTGCTAGGCGGAATGCCCCTGAAGCTAAGGCTCGGTATGCCCTTTGCCCAGGCAAAGGAATCCTGAGCCTAATAAAAAAAAACTCCGCTCAGAGTGGGGTCTTTGGAGCCGTCAGGAAGGGTTTCCAGGGCCTCAACGGTGACAGCTCCAGCTGCCACCACATCCACAGGGGCCTCCGCTGCTAGCCCAGAATAACCCCTGAAGTAAAGGCTCAGGTCCGTTCTTTTTGCCCGGGTCAAAGAAACCCTGAGCCTGTCCAAAGAAAGGACTGTGGAAACTAGTTCCACAAGTAAACAATCCTTAAAAAGGTACCCCCAGGATCCTTGGAAAGGGACAGCCTAAAGGTGTGGGGCAAACCTTGACCACAGGTACTCCCAAAAACCTTATGAAGAAGAAACTGAAGAATGGATACCCTAATCCAATGGAACTGTCGGGGAATCATGCAAAATGGGAAGAAACTGCAACATCTGATAGTTTCATGTAACCCAGTTTCTGTATGCTTACAAGAGATTATGACCAGGAAAAATCATCCGATTTCCCTGAGAGGATTCCAAGTTCAAGACCATTATGGAACTATTGAAAACGGACCTCATGGAGGATAGCAGTAATGGTACGTCAAGATATTCCCTTCCAGGCCATCCACCTCAGACAACACTACAGGTGAAGGCTGTGGAGAATAGGCTTGAACGACCTTACACATTGCATCCTCTACCTTCCTCCACATAATCTCATTTTAAATGTTTGGGAATCTACTTGGCAGTTACACATTGGTCGGCATCACTCTGGGGAGACACATTGTGCAACCCTCGAGGCAGGGCCTTGGAGCCCCTTGTTCTTAAGAGTAGATGCATTTTTTTACTGAACAGTGACACTCTCATCCCATTTCAATATTCAAACTGGGACATTCTCCAATATAGACCTATCAATAGGCTCACCTCATTCACGTTGAACTTCACTTGGGCAGGTCATGGAAGACCACTTTCCAAAAATTTTTTGGAGGAGGTGAATGGTATTCCAGCCAATGGAGTGCAGAGAGGGCGGCTTGAACATGCGGCCTAGAATTTTTTTTAGATCAAATGCAGTATTGCAAAGATCTGTGAATGTTTTACGTGTGTTAAAAGATGCTGTTAATTACTTCACATCACGAATTCACCTTGCAGCAGAACATCCATTCCCAAAAGTAGTGGGCATTACCGTCGACCCCAGTACCATGGTGGTCTGATGATTGCCAAAAGCTGTCAGAGCAAGAAAAGCTGCATAAAGCAATTGAAAGGGACGCCCCAGCTTTGTAACCTTGATCAATTAAAAAAAGGGTCCCGAGCCAAGGCCAGGCACGTGCTAAAGGAGGCTAACGGACGTCATGGAGACAGTATGTCTCCTCGATTAACTCTGGGACCCCTTAGCAGGGGTTTATGGGACAAGGTGCGTAAGATCGCTGGAAAGAGAAACATCCATGTCACAACCTGCTTTGAAGATAAATGGCATAATCATCACAGACAAGAAAGAGCTAGCTAAATCCATGGCAGAGATCTCCTCTGGAGAATCTTTACACTGATCGATTCTCCCTCTTCGGAATGAACAGGAACAACACCCAGTTTTTGTTCTTCAGTAGGACTGCAGCAGAACTTCCATACAACTTGCCATTTTTTGCGCAAGGAGATGGACTCTGCTTTGCAGCTTTGACATAAGACTATATTCCATACCAAATGATATCTCACTTACCAGAGAGCTCCCAGAAGTTCCTTTTGGGACCTATTCAATAGGATCTATAAGGAAGGCACAGTGCCATCCACATGAAAAGAGGCTATAATCATTCCTGTTCCTAAACCTGGCAAAGATACTTCCACTCCAGGAAATTACAGACCAATTTCTATCACCAGCCGCATCTGCAGCTGATGGAGAAAATGGTAAACTTCGGGTTGACATGGCTGCTAGAAAAAGAAAATGTGTTGACCCCATATCAATATGGCTTTAGAAAACTGAGATCAACCAGATGCACTTGTGAGGATGGAAACTGCTGTACAGAATTCCTTCGCACAGCGACGCCCACAGGGATAGCAGTCTTCTTTGAACTTGAAAAGGCTTATGATACTATTTGGGAAAACATGGCATATTCATGAAGCTGTATGACATTGGTTTAACAGGAAGTTTAGAGTTCAGGGGGGAAAAACAGTTTCTCTAACCGGGAAGATCAGCTTGAAGGGGTCCCACAAGGGAGTGTCTTGAGTGTGACCCTGTTTGCCATTGCTATAAATGACATCGTAAAAGGTTGTTCCAAGTGCTGTCTCATGTAATTTGTATGTGGATGACTTTACACTGTATTGCTCAGGAGGAAGCTTTCAGGATGTGCAAGGACACATTCAGACTGCAATAAAACAAGTTGTACAGTGGGCAACATATCATGGATTCAAATTTTCTCCAAGCAAGACCATGGCTATACATTCCCACAAACGAGGAAAGTTCCCCTCCTTCCCTCTATTTAGGAGGAAACCCATTGCAATTTGCCCAAGAGGTAAGTACTTCGGTCAATTTTGACTCAAGACTTACATGGGTGCCTCACATCAAACAGTTAAAAGTGAAGGCTACAAAAGCACTTAGCATTTTGCGGGTACTTTTACATTTATCTTGGTGTGCAGACCACACAATGCTTCTACGGCTTTACCCAGCGCTTATTCGTAGTAAGCTTGACTATGGATGTGAGGCTTATTCATCTGCATCTCCCACTGTTCTCCGGATATTGGACTTGGTTCATAATGAAGCTCTCAGAATCTGGGGCTTTCAGGTCTTCGCCTGTGGAGTCCCTGTATGCTGAGAGTGGAGAAACCACCTCTTCCATTACACTGGGACTACATGAACCTGATTTTACTACATAAGACTACAAAGGATTCCAGGTTTTCTTACATCCAGATTGGTTTTCAACACCCTTGAGATAGCCGATCCTATGGTAGGAGAATGAGGAATATAGTGGATGATCTTAATTTAAATCTCACTAAGGTTCTGGCTGTTGGAATTCCCCAATTCCCCCCCTTTGGGCTAATAAGTCGAGCTGGATTTGGTCGGAATTGGGAAAGGGGAGGGATCCGAAGCAGAAGTTTTGAGAGAGATTTCTTCAGCACATTTCTAAGAACAAAGGATCAGATGCAATATATACAGATGCTTCAAAGTCTGAAAATGTGTGGGCTTTGCAGCAGTGAGCAGAAAGAAGGCTGCATCTGGCAGTCTTTCTCTAGCAGCCTCGATCTTCACTGCAGAGTTACATGCCTCCTTGCAGCAGTTAAGATGACTAGAAATCTTATGAACCACTCTTTGGTAATTATTGTGACTCTCAGAGTGCCTTGCAAGCAATCAAGAGTTTAAACTCACACATCCAGTAGTGAGGGAGGTTCAAGATTGGCTTGCACTGATGTCAACCCCGTAAAAAGATAACTCTATGTTGGGTGCCAGCACATGTTGGTGTCAGTGGAAATGAGCTAGCTGATCAAAGGTCAAGGCAGCTGCCACTCAGCTCTGTGATGTTCGTTTTCCTCTCCCACACACCGACCCGAAACCCCGCGTCAGGAGTGTCTTTATGATAGATGGAGGGAACAAAGGAGGTATACCTCTAGAAGCAAACTTCGAGAAATTAGAGATACCTTGGCAGTTGGGGGGACAAACCTCCATCCCAACCAAAAAGTAGAAGTGTATTAACAAGATTAAGAATCGGGCACACAAGACTGAGTCATGGACCCAAAGATGGCTAAAAGTGAAGCACTTTGTGAGAGACGCCAAGAGCCATTAACAGTCACACATGTAGTGGAAAGATGTGCAACATTCTCAGACCCAAAGATAATTTTACTTGTCTCCCCATATACACTGAAAAATGTATTGGGGGAGGATTGTGACGTAGATGGTCTTATTGGTTTCCTTAGGGAAGCTAATATTTTCAATGAGATTTAATTATGCATAATATTTAGCAATAACTTTATACGCTTAGAGCATAATATTTAGCTTTGATTTTTTGATATATTTATTGTTATTTGTAAGATATTTATTTATAGATTTTTAAAATCTAACAAAGTGTTTGCCACTAATGACCTTAGCTGTTGACGCGTTATATAATCAATCAACATTACCTCTACTTCCTGTTATGACACGTCCATTACATACAGGTGAGTCCCTTCTATCTCCCCACACATAAACACACACACACACACATGTGTATTCTTTCTATTCTGCACACACACATCCACACACAAATATATATATATATATATATATATATATATATATATAATATATATATATATAAAATATATATATTATATTATATATAAAATTATATATTTCTTTTTTTCTTTTCTTTTTTTAAAAATTTAAATTTAAATTTAAATTTAATTTATATGCACACACACACACGCAGGCACGCACCCCCCACATATGTATATATTATACATATATATATATATATATATATATATATATATTATACATGTTTTATATATATATATAATATATATATATATATATATATATATATATATATATATATATATATGTATTTTATATATATATATTAAAATATATATATAAAATATATATATATATATATATAATATATAATATATATATTATATATATATATATTAAAATATAATATATATAAAATATATATATATTTTAATATATATATATATATATATAATATTTTAAAATATATATATACACACACACATGCATATACCATCAGCAGCAGCAGCCTGAATCAATCCAATGCAGGGCATAGGCCTCTCCCAAACCCTTTTTCCCAAAATTTTTGTCTGTCTTGTGTTTTTTGTTTCCAGTCTAGCTCCCAAATTTCGTTATTTCGTCACATTATCTTGTCATTGGTCTGGTCCTTGGTGTCTTTATATTATCTAGGGTCCAGTCTCTTACTTTTTAGCCCATCTGTCGTCTTGTCTCCGATATATATGGCCTGCCCATTGCCATTTTTTTCCTTTGGATGCTCACAAATATATCTTCCAGTTTTGCCTGTTCCCTTATCCATGTCACCCTCATCCGATCTCTTAGGCTAATTCCCAGCATCAACCTCTCAATCCCTCTCTGGGCACTTATTAGTTTCCTCTTCAGTAATTTGGCTGTAATCCCCATGTCTGATACATAGGTCATAACTGGGGTTAAAGACTTTTCTCTTTAAACATAATGGCAAGGATTGATTTTATTGATTATTTAAAATTATCCGCCGCATCAACAGCTAAGGTCATTAGCGGCGAATTTCCTTGTTTTAAAAAGAAATATTAATATGTTTAAAACTTAAAACATCTATCAATAGATATCTTACAAATAACAAATAAAACAAACTAAAAAACAAAGTATAAAATATTATACTGTAAGTGCATAAAATTATTGCATAAACATTATGCATGATTAAATTTTAAAAAAAATGTTAGTCTCCCTAAGGAAAACTAATAAGACCCTCTATGTCACAATCCTCCCCAATACATTTTTCCGTGTATATGAGGGAGACAAGTACATACGTCTTTGGTCTGAGAATGTTGCACATCTTTCCACTACATGTGCGATCGTTAATGGCTCTTTGGGATCTCTTACAAAGTGCTTCACTTTTAGCCATCATTGCCCCATGACTCAGTCCTTGTGAGCCCGATTCTTAGTCTTCTTAATGGGATTAATGGATGGATGCTAGTCACCCAAATGCCAAGGGCATCTCTAATCTCTCGCATCTTATTTCTGGAGATATGCTCCCATTGTTCCTTCCAACTCCTGATGCTGGGTTTCAGGTCAGTGTGTGGGAGAGGAAAACGAGCATCACGAGATTGAGCAGCAGCTCCCTTAGCCTTCTGATCAGCTCGCTCATTTCCCCCTGACACCATGTGCTGGCACCCAAAATAGAGTTTATCTTTTTACGTGTTGATTTAGTGCAAGCCAATCCTGAACCTCCCTCACTACTTGATTGCTTGTAAGGCACTACGAGAGTCACAATATTCACAATAGAATGTTTTGTAAGATGCTAAGGGGTCCCAGAGTTAATTGAGGAGACATACTGTCTCCACGATGTCCGTCTAGCCTCCTTTAGCACGCGCCTGGCCTTGGCTTGGGTCTTTTTGTAATTGATAAAGGTTACAATGCTGGGGCGTCGTTTAAAACTGCCTTAATGCACCCTTTTCTTGTTCTAACAGCTTGTTGGCATTCATCAGACCACCATGGTACTGGGGTCGACGGTAATGGCCGCTACTTTTGGGAATGGATGCTTCTGCTGCAAGGGAATTCGTGATGTGAGGTGATTAACAGCATCTTGAATACACTGGAAATCATTCACAGATCCTTGCAATACTAAAAAGATTCCAGTCCGCATGTTCAAGTCACCATCTCTGCACTTCATTGACTAGAATACCATTCACCTCCTCCAAAATTATTGGAAAGTGGTCGCTTCCATGTAAGTCTTTCCATGACCTACCAAGTAAAGTTCAACTGTGAATCAGGTGAGCCTATTGATAGGTCTATATTGGAGAAGTCCCCGTTTGAATATTGAAAAAGTGGGGAGAGTGGTCACTGTTCTGTAAATCTGCATCTACTCTTAAGAACAAGGACTCCAAGGCCCTTCCTCGAGGGTTGCACAAAGTGTCTCCCCAGAGGTGATGCCGACCACTGAAATCTCCCAAGAGTAGAAATGGATGTGGCAACTGCCCAAGTACATCTTCCAAATCATCTACGTTGAGATTATGTGGAGGAAGGTAGATGGATGCAACAGTGTAAGGTCGTATCAAGCCTATTCTCATAGCCTTCACCTGTAGTGTTGTCTGCAGGTGGATGACCTAGAAGGGAATATCTTGACGTACTATTACTACTACTAATCCATGAGGTCCATTGTCAATAGTTCCATAATGGTCTTGAACTTGGAATCCTCTCAGGAAAATGTGACGATTTCCCCTGGTCATAATCTCTTGTAGGCATACAGAAACTGGGTTACATGAAACTATCAAATGTTGTAGTTCTTCCCATGTTGCATGAATTGCCTGATAATTCCATTGGATTAGGGTATGCAGTTCTTTATATTATTTCTTCATAAGGTGTTTGGCAGCACCTGTGGTCAAGGTTTGCCCCACACATTTAGGCTGTCCCTTTCCAGGATCCTGCGAGTACCTTTTTAATGGTTGTTTACCTGTGGAACTAGTTTCAACAGGTTACCCTTGGACAGGTTCATGATTCCTTTGCCTGGGCAAAGGGCGTGCCTGAGCCTTTACTTCAGGGGCATTCTGCCTAGCAGCAGAGGCCCCTGTGGAGGCCTCTGGAGCCTTAAAATATGGCTCCAAAGACCTTACTTTGGGAGGAGTCTCCTCAATAGACCCCTCACTCCTACTCCGTTTCTGGTGGAACAACTCACCAGAGGCAGTGTCAGCAATTTGGGACTGAGGTTTAAAGGAAGTGGCAGAGTGTGTGTTGTAAGAAGGATTGGAGGGCAAGGGTTGGTGGGAAGTAGGATGGGCTAGAACCGAAGGAAAGGACCTACCTGGCTGTGGAAGCAGCACACGGGCATGTCACTTTCCCTCTGGAAAACTAACTTTCTCCTTGCTCCTTATTATCAATACTTCCTTTTCAAATTTGTACCTTTTACATTGCTTTGAAGAAGCTTCATGAGCTTCTTTGTAGTGGTAACAGCATATTGGACCTGGACAGTTGTCATCTCCTTGGCTTTACCTTGAGGTGGTACCACGCTAACTTAACCGATTCTGGAAGGACTACTGCGTTAAAAGTTAGAAGAAGTGCTGGTGTCAACTGTTCCAAACCATTAACTTTCTTCTTAAATCGTTTTACTGACACTACATTAAAATTCTCTAGTTCCTCTAACAGTTTCTCCTCAGAATACCTCATCAGGTCTCGGGAAAAGACAATTCCCTTACACTGATTGAGAGTTTTGTGAGGAAAACATGAAACTTGATCCCCAGGAATGTTGCATATCGCATGCAGACGGTCACTCTTGTCTGGTGATGAAACCTCAACTATCAAGCTACCATCTTGCTGTGGGGTGATGCGAGGATCACGTTGACATACTTCAACTATTTTCCAATGTACTTCAAAAATACCAAGATCCATGACTGATACACTGTGGGTTGTGATAATAAAGTGAGTTGTGATATTATGTGAGTTGTGAGTGCTATATTGTGATGCCGCCATATACGGAATATGATGACAATATTATCGTACCTGTATTGTGATAATTATATAATTATATTATACATATACTGCCTTTTGTGTGATATGTTACACCATTCGAAATATAGAAGATTATGTTTAGTTTATATTGCTGTATAGCATATCGTCTATGTAAAAGCGTGAGA
The DNA here is from genome assembly GCF_015228065.2 of Penaeus monodon. Classification (NCBI taxonomy): domain Eukaryota; kingdom Metazoa; phylum Arthropoda; class Malacostraca; order Decapoda; family Penaeidae; genus Penaeus; species Penaeus monodon. Next base: position 33,501,521 of record NC_051392.1, read on the forward strand.
TTCTCTGTACAGTTTGTAGAGTACAATATTTCATTTTGTCTCTGTAGTCACATGTCTGGCAGTAGCACTGTCGGGCAGAAGCTGAGGCGTGCGCACGGGACTATGAAGAACTCCCTTTTATTTTTGTCAGAGTTGATCTCCAATGAACCTACTTTAGTTTTAATTGGTGTATTCTTCTTCCTCAAGCATCGTAGAGAAACACCAAACAAACATATATACGAACACGACACAGTGAGTATACAAACATGGTGCAGTGATCCAGTTATTCAGTTCTGATGCCAGCCTTGTGCCCTGTTCCCCTTGTGGCCTGTCGCCTGCCCGTGCCTCCACCCTCGTGGCCGCTCAATAAACAACCCACTCAGGAGTGATTTTCATTAGTGCAGTGAATTGTGGTGCTATAGTGAAGTGTAGTGTTGTGCTGTGGCTATACTGTTTAATGTAGTGCTATATTTAGCAGTATAAGGGAGCCGAATCGAAGCATATTGAAGATCGTAGGAGCGAGACAGATCTCTGTGCTGTCTGCGACGCTTCATGAGCGACTGCTTCTTTCGCCTCCGGCTCGCCTACCCGCACGTGCCCGGCGTGACGTCACGGCACTGCCACCCACACACACTCACTCCCCCACACTGCATGGACGGAATTTCACCGGATTTGCGCCGAATTTGCTGTATTATCATGACACCCTTACCACGGTACAATGGGTAAAGGAAAGAAACTGCAAGAGGCCAGTAAGAGCGACCCGGAGAAACCAGACTCTAGCCTTGAAGAGTCTGAAGGAGCCAGTGCCAGCATCCCACCTCCCACAAATATTACTACATTGCTTCAGTGGATGATACAGAGGGATGAAAAGAGGGAAGAAGCACATCGGAAGGAGGAGGAAGATCGTTACAAGCGAGAAGAAACCTGACGGAGGAAAGAAGAAGATCCCTACAGGCGAGAAGAGGCCCGTTGGAAGGAAGAGGAAGATCCCTACAGGCGAGAAGAGCCCGTCGGAGGAAGAGGAAGATCATTACGGCGAGAGAAGCCCGTCGGAAGGATGAGGAAGCTGCCCGTTTTCAGGAGCTGATCCTTCGCTTCACTCCCCAGCAGCCCGTAGATTCAACTGCGAGTTCGCCAGTGAGCCGTTCTGCTGTGTCCAACGCTTCTCACACTCTGCCGACCTCGAAGGCAACAATACAACCTCCGAAAGTATTACAAGCAGATGCGAAACCCCAACATTTCCGGGAATGGAAGCGCAAATGGTCCGATTATGCTGTCATGGTGGATCTCCTCAGTCTGCCATCATCAGAGCAGCACATACAGCTAAGCATGTGTCTTACACCTGAGATGCGACGGGTGCTGGAGCACAAGTTAAACGTGCCCGCAGACCCAACATGCTCAGTAGATGATGTACTGACAAAGCTCGAGGAGCATATAAAAAATACCAGTAATGAGTCGCTGCGACGGAAGGCCTTCTCCAAATGCAAGCAAGCAGATGGCGAGTGCTTTGTTGACTTTTGGATACGGCTGAAAATCTTGTTACAGGAGATAGACCTCTGCAAGGCTCAGGACCATACATGCTGTGAGCAGTGGATGAAACACGGCATACTAATGGGTATATGTGATAAGGAACTTACCCAGAAGCTCATTCAGATGGACTGTTCAGCGACATTGCAAGATGTTTTGGAGAAATGCAGGTCTCATGAATCATCAAAGGCAGCAGCATCTGCCTTGAGGGACACAGCTTCATCACGTGCTGTTTCTCAATATAAAAGAGAGAAAAAGGCTGCCCTGAAGCAGAAGTCTAAGATGAGACCTAGCTCACCTCTACCTAGTAAAGTCTGCAACTGCTGTGGTCATCAACATGAAAAAGGTCTATGCAGAGCCACTACTTCCACATGTCATGCTTGTGGCAAGAAAGGCCATTGGGATTCTACTGCAAAGTGTCCTGCCAGGAATGCCAGATGCAAGGTCTGCAATCGGCAGGGACACTTTATTAATGCTAAGAAGACAAAAGAGGACACAATCCAGAACTTGAAAGTAATAATTTTCTGTATCCCCTTCAGTGTCACATGCCAGGAGTGTCACCTCTACTGCACAACCTAACCCCAAATTTCCCCAATAAGTCTGCGTATAAATTTCGGCATAAGATTCATCAGATAGTCTTGCCATCACCCTGACACAGGTGCAGACACAACTGTCATTGGACTCAAGGATCTTAGTAGTCTTGTGTAGTGTGACGTTATTCTCAGATAAAAGAACACACCCGGATTCACGTAGCGAACGGGTGAGGGCCATGTTGCCACTTGGTGGTCACTTCCTTTTTTTTAAAATGAGCTTACTAACGCCCCACCTCCAGGAGAACGTGCCTTGAGTCTTAGGTTAGAAAGAGTTCGCGGTCCCACCCAACCCCTTTCACGACTGAGATGGGTTTGGCAACCCCTTCGCCGAGTGGGCGGTGAAGTCGCCACCGGCAGGCAGTTGGCGGGTAACCTCGGTCGTGAAAGGGTGTGAGTGTGGGCTGAGGGAGATTATTGTATTTTATAATTTTGGTGCTTTTTTATATGTTTACTGTGTTGTAAACCCTGTTTGGATTATATTGAACTCGGTCGTGATTCTGTGCACCGTACAACAGACAATAAAGCAGTCGAAGACGAATCCTGGTGTCTCTTTACTCCTGCAGAACTTGGAGGTTAATTTTGCCCGGCTTTCCCCTCATGCCCAATAATTTGCAACTGAGGAATATTCGTCAGCTCCTGTGCAAGGGTGAGTGGCAGAGCAGCTGCCCACAAACCACTACAGATTGTGGTGGCAAGCATAGGGATAGAGGGTTTGTTTACCTCCCAGCCCACGCCTCTTGTTTTTTTTAGTTGGTTTAATAATTATTTTATTTTTTTTTTTTTTTTTTACTTAAATGTGGTCATGTGTCATTTTACTGTTTTAGCAGGTTTTGCTGCCTGTTTTATTTTTTCCCCTATTTTTACCTGAAATGTTTTTACATGTAATTTTATTGTTTTAGCAGGTTTTACTTCCTGTTTTGGTATATTTTTAATTTTACCTTAGATTTTAATTTATTTTTCTGTTTTAGCAGGTTTTGCTGCCCCTTTAGTTTTTTTCCACTTTTTACTTTAAAGTTTTTCATAGTCTTTGTTTTAACCAGTTTGGCTGCCTGCCTTAATATTTTTTTTTTAGGTTCACTTTAAAATTTTTTTGTTTTAATTTTACTTTTATTGTGTTTTAAGTAGATTTTTTTCATGTTTTATTGTATATCAGGGTTTTACCTTTCAGTTTTGATGCATTTTGATTTCCTGGCCAGTTCCAAGTTAACATTTTTTTTAACATTGTATTTTTTTAATTCTGCCTTTTACCTTTGTGCACTTTTATTTATTTTTACCAGTGCTCAGGATGTTGATGTCTGTGGTGTCTACCTATGAACGCTGAAATCTTGCAGGGAATATAAGTGCGTGTCCGCCAGTGTGTCGCGCCCAAGGCAGTGATCTTGCGTGTGATGTGGAAGGTTTGTGGGTCTGTACCGTATGGACTACGTCACGCACCACATGCCTAACAGGACCACAGGTGGACGCCGGCATGCCCCACGCAGCAAGATGTCACAGCCAGGGTTAACGACACCGACCCCAAAAGGATGCAGGCCCCCAGGCGGCGAACTTTTCCCCAGGGCCATATCCCAAGGTTGGCACAGCTCGTGAGTGCTTATAGCTCCGGGACGGCACTGTCTGATTCTGGGACTGCTGTGGCTGCTGGCTAGAAATGCAGCAAAGGCAACGGCCCCAATTGGAGGCACGGCTATGGACGGTTTGGGAGCGCAGGTTGGGGGACATCTGGCCCGCATGCAGCACAGATGCAGTTTGAAGGCAGAGATTCAGGCGTTGGCAACTCTCCTGAAAGGCCAAAAGCCCACGCATCACTACCGCCGAGGAGATTTGGCCAGCCGCTGACGCTATGCTACCCAACTCTGGGGAGACCATCCCAGACCTGCAGTGAGGAAAGATACTGGACAGCAGCCACGTCTGCCCCATCAGTGCTGTGGTCCAACAGCCTCTTGCATTTGTGGTCTAAATACCCGACCCTGCGTAGACAACCAGGCCCGTCAGAGATAGGAGGACGTTACCGGACCTAGTGGATGGCAACTCCTACACCAGCTGTCGGGTCGCACCACCACAGCCCACCTGTCAGGATCTGAAGCTGCGACCAGCCCCAGCCTCAGTGCTACCCAGCAAAAAACACAGGATGGGCCACTTCCGCCAATATACAGCGCCTGTACTACGCGCCAGGTCTATCAGCACCGGACACATCCTGCAGAAGATGGATGGCACCCGGTCCCCATCCAAGTCATGGCCAGGTTCAACCATCGACCGTGCTTGCCCCGTTCCACACTGAACAGCGGGACGTTGATGAGGGTCCCTTGTTTTTGGGGGAGACGACAGCCCCCAGGGAGCAGCGGAGTCAGGAGCTGGATAGTCCTGGATTTCCAGCATCGAGCTCGCAACCCGGACTGCCACCTCCGAGGCTTACATCCACATGTGTGCGTAGCACGGTTAGACGGAATATGCATGGTCAGTGTTGAACAGCAGTGTTTAACCAGCATCCAGGATGGGTGAGTTTAAGGCGGACTCCGGGACAGTTCGGGGTGTAGACGGCTCAGCACTTCTATGGATATGCTTGCACAAGAAGGGGGCTGTATTAGGCAGGGGCCTCTGATCTTCCGTGCCGTGGAGCTGGCGTACAAACAGGACTGCGAGGGACTATCATAAGGAACAGCGGGAATGCTGAGGATATCATGGAGAGCACCTTCCCGTGGAAGGGTTACCTGGGTAGGCTTCGAGGTCAGCTGCTCTGCACGACTTTCATCTACGCAAAAATGGTCCGAGAAATGTGGTTGTGGTTGGGAAGAATGCTCCTGAGAATGGACAGATGTGAGTCTAGTCGGCCACCCCAGCATGGTGGGGGGGGGGGACACTGTGACAGGATGGTCCTAGGCCTCCACAAACCAGGGCAGTATTCTGGGGCAAATGTTCTAGAGTTCTATGGGAACATTTTACCGCAAGCAGCCCTAGTTGGGGGGACACCTGTGCCCACGCAACATGACACAGGCTCACGGCCGGCTCAAACCCCCACACCGACACACCCAGCGATGGTCTCGCCGGGGTAGGAAATGGGCAACGCTCCTGGTGTGATATCATCGAAAGGAGGGCCATTCACACCAGTGATGCGGGAAGGAAAAGGGTCGGTGCTATAGCGGGATGAGATGGGCCACCTTGGAGCTACGTGGTCCCGTCGCAAAGACGCTCCGGAGGGGACCTTCCGGCTTGCAGGCGGCATGCCAGTACCACTGGGACCGACCACCCAGCCGAAACGAGGGTTCATAGGGAAGGCCCATGATAGTCCGCGAGGTGGGAGTAGGCTGTCTCTCCTGTTTTTTGGACACAGGTCAGAAGTGACATGGTGAAGAACGAGGCGTCACACGTATGCTTGGGGTCATCTGGCACGCTAGTCAAGGGCGTTTACAGGGCGTTTCAGGCCGGCCAGTCCCTGTTGTGCAGAAGGGATCTACCTTCACATCAATCAAAAATCAATGTCATCCACCGGACCGTGTCGTGGAGAACTTCGCTCACTGGTGATGATATTGATGGGTATGGACCTCCTACCCGCTTCCCTTGCAGATCCTGGATGGTGTTCCTGACGAGAGTTATGTGGAAACCGGATGGATACGGTGCAACTTACTTTCACCAGAGGGGCTCAATGGGCTGCATGTGCCGATGCCAGGATGCAAGCTGACGAGCGCATGAAGCAGGTTTCTGAGCGGTTGCAATCCCATTCACCTGTAGCGGCTCGCCTGTCACGTAGCTGAGGAGGCTGTGAGTAGAGTGAAATGGAGGTAAGTTTTGGCGCCACAGTAACCGCGGCTCCCGGTGACATGTGTCTTGCCATAGTTGAAAGTGGCACTGATCGCCTAACTGTTCCTTCGCACCCTCGGTACTGGTCCCAGGGGAGGCCCTGCCATCGTAGTGGTTGTTAACCCACACCCGAAGACACGCAAGATCGTCCAGGAACTGTGCTGGGACTATGTTCCTCCCGGGACCAGAGGATTGGTAAGCCACAGCCCGACCTCTCAGTGACTCGTGAGAGACCCCTGCAGTATCCAAGCAACTCTGAAGAGTCCAAAGAGTTCCAAGGAGGGGTTAAATTGGTGTACTGTGTGATTCCTGGATGATGACTACGATTAGTACTGCAGCAGTCTGGACTTTGGGATATGAGGAGGAGGGATCTTCGTGTTCCCAAGAAACGCCCACGGCCCTTGATGGAGCTGTCCAGCATGATGAGTTGGAGGCTGCCTGTGGTGGAAAGCTTGGGCACGAGTGGCACTGAGGTAGCTGGTACTCCCTTTCCAAGCACTCGAGCATCGACCGCAAAACCAGGAAGGGGCAGCTACGTGAAGTCCTAGACCACGTTCCACTTCGGTCTCCAAAGACAAGCAGGCAGTGGGTACGTCCCAGGGGTGCAGATCGCATCATCACACGACAGACACTCCAGTTTGTGTGCGACAGTGGAGGCTTCCACCGAAAATGAAGGAAGTGGTGCGTTATGGAGTGTGGAATGTATGCTGGCCCAGGGTCATTGAGAATCCTCAAGCCCCTTGCTTCACCAGTGGGACGTCCGAAAGAAAGATGGTTCTACCGGTTCTGTGTCAACTACGGGCTGAACCGTGGTGAAACACAGACACGTACCACCTTCCCCGTATTGACGAGATGCTGGAACTCTTTGTCAGGGCGATGTCTGTTGTTCACCCATTCTGGACAGCCGTTGAGTTATTGGGCTATCTCGGTGCCACCCTGATGATCGCAGAAGTGACAGCTTCAGGGACGGCCATTTCGACTGTTGCAGTTTTTGGAGGCTTCCCTTTGCCTTCCACTGCACTAACGACGTACCAGCGGCCGATGAACGTTGTTTTGGCATCTGTCATACCCTCGCATACCTGGATGATGTGGTTGTGGCATCTGTGAACTTTAGTGAACATCTGCAGGAGACACTAGCACTTCTGCATGAAGTAGGGATGAAATTAAACTTAGAGAAGGCAAGTTCGCCAAGCGCGAGGTGAAGCCTTGGGTTTCTTGTCGGGTCCGAAGGTGAAGGCCCAACCCAGAGAAGACTGCTGCCATTGCTGACATGAAGCGGCCTCGCACTGTGCAAAATGTTCGTTGCTTCCTGGGTGCCTGTGGTTTCTTTCGTCACCACATCAGGGTTTGAAGCAATTGGCTAAGCTCCTGGACAGCCACGCACAAAAAAGGGGTGAAGGTTGAGTGGGGCGATGCTGCTCAGCAGGCTTTCAATGCTTTGAAGGACAACCGGTCAGACCCAGTGCTGTGTCTACCAAACTTTAACAAGCCTTTGAGTGCACTGCGATGCCAGCACACAGGTTTAGGTTGCGTTCTTGTTCAGCACGACTCAGGGGGGTGTGCACAGGCTGTCGCCCTACTGGTGCCACGCACACTGAAAGACGCAGACCCGCTATGTGTTATGACTGGAGGCGCGGGCTGTGGTAGAAGCTGTAGAGCTTTGACAATATGTCTACCGGTCGACGTTTGAAAGTCTGGACCAGATCACCAGCCTCTGGTTGAGGTATTATCCAGGGCACCAAAGAGCCCGAACTGAGCTGGCGATGATGTGAGCTTGGAGGCTACAACTTCTTGTTGAAGTACAAGAAAGGGGCGGCACCATGTGCCAGTCTCCTCCAACGACCTGCAGGTGATGTACTCTGTTTTCCCATAGAACAGGGGGCCCAGGAGACCCGTGAGATGATGCTGATGAGCCAGACCTCACTAGGATGAAAGCCGTTGCATATGAGTGAGCACCAGCTACAGGAACACTCACATGTGAGGACTATTGGTTGGCTGTAAGGACAGGGCTGTTTAAACCTTAGGAGAGACCCGCCTGCGCACTCTACAGCTTTGAGGTGGAGGAGGGGGTACTGTACTACCGCGGACGTTCCTGACGGTGTTGTGAGGCAGGTTATGTATACCCAACCACCTCCAGCCAAGGGCTCTGCGACATTGCCACTGCCCTCCAAACTGCTAACCCACCTGGATCCATCGTACTTTCAGAATCTGCGGGTGGCCTAGATACTTCCCCAATATGAACGCAGGGGTGAGGGTTTGTAAGTGGCTAAGCTGCATGTATGCCAGCAGCGAAAGGGTCTTGGTTGCAGGACGCGCGCGTTGGAAGGGGGATCACTGCCAGAGGCTCCACTGGTGGAGAGTGTCAGCTGACTTATGACATGGGATGTCAGCAACAGGTTCCGAATGTGCTTTCTACGTGGACCACCATATGTGGTTCATTACAGTGGTCCTGCTGCATGACAAAAGAGCAGAGAGTACTGGCAGGCTTTTGGTATGAACACTTATGTGAATTTGTTTGGGACCCGAGTGACCATCTCCACACTGACAAAGGCTTGAATTCTCCTACTGTCACGAGTGGCGCTCACTCTGGAGGCCCTGCAAGTAAAAACACTCTTTTACAGTGGCTATCACACCCAGTCCAATGGGTGGTGAGGCCACCAATCGGACAGGTTAAAGGACGCCGTTTGTTGGCACGGGCTCAGCAGGCTCATCACAGTGGCCCACTCCTATACCTGCTGTACGCTGTCCTGAAACTCGCCATCACCGTGCCCGTGGGGGAGCAGCCATTGTACTTATGGATGGGTCGTATGGAGCTTTTGGAAGGGAATGAAAAACGCCAGACTGTGG
>NC_051392.1:33534297-33536797 GCF_015228065.2 Penaeus monodon
ATGACCACTCATTTTTCCTGGTTGTTGTTGTTGTTGACACCATGGGGAATAACTATAGCTTTGTACATTGCTCATTGGTGACACGTTTTATCTGCGACAGAATGGAGCTTGTAATGCGATTTTATAGAAATTTATTATTTTGAGTATAATGTTACGATCTTCCACATATCATAGTGCACAAGGATGCGCGATATCCCCCAGGGTTGCGTAAATCGCCTAATAGATCTGTATTCCGACGTTACGATAGTAGGTGCAGGTAAAACCGAAGTTATTCGTTCGATCGGCAACTTTCGAGTCGATGTGACCCACAGTTACATCCGTTAATTAATATAGGACTAGGGCTTATGCTAGAATTATTATTCAATTATTAATCACATCTTTCTCACCCTTTAGAAGTTGCTTGCATACTTTGGGTAAATCCCAAGTGAACGTGTGATTCTTGATAGATACCCATAGGGAATATCATGAGCGCCCATCACAGATACGCAGAAGAAGCAGGTTATTCTATAGATTTTCCCGGCTCAGTTCGCTCATTCTACAGCATTTTTGGTATAGGAACCCCCGTCGATGAAGTCCAACATGCATAGCTAGACATGGTTACCTTGTCAGTTTACAATTTCTGACCCCAAGAAGATTTCCTTGCTAGAAAGCTTACAGATATTTTTTTTCATGTCACCATTGATTAGTGTGTACATTCTGTCACATATCAATAAATGTTGAATTCATCGTGGTAGTTGAAATAGTTTTGTATAAATAGCAATGCTAATTTATCTCAGTATTGTCTTATTGAACGTTAATTTCGTGTTTGTGATTTATTCTCTGTGTAAGTTCACTCTTACTTTCATTCTCATTCACGCTCGCTGTTGCTCACATACACACAATTTCTATTTTACGCACAATTCTTATTTTACATTTATTTCTTCTCTGTGTGACGACAACTGATTCAAGTAAATTCTTGTGGATTGTCGTTGTCGTTTCCCTTATCTACTCTCAGAGACGGTTGGTAATCCAGGCCAGGTCCATGCAGATCACTATGGACGTCTCCCTCTCTATTTTCTTTTTATCTTTGTGAAAGAAAAAAAAATAAATAAAATAAATAAATAAAATAAAATAAAGTAAAATGAACGTACATTAAAAACTGCAAATTATATAAATAACTGAGTGGTGGCACTTAGCACCTCCTCTTCTCTGTTGCCTTTCTTTTTCTCTTACTATCTTGGCCCTTACATGTATAATCTGGTTTACCGATATCCGACACGGCACCAAAGGAGGACCCTGCTGCAGAAACGGTCACCTTAGGATGCTGTAGGATGGACGTCACCGGAAGATCGCCAGAAGCCTGTGGACGAGGATGTTCGTCGCAGGTATTAAGCCGCCCCATGATGTAGCGGAAGGGCGCCGCCTGCCTGGACGCCCGCAATCAGTCAAACTCCAAGCTGTCAGCGCAGCCGCCTCCTGCCTAGACGCCCGTAGATCAGGACGAAGATTACGAGGATGTGTGGCCGAACATGCAGCCGAGATGGGCCTGGACGAGATCTGCGAGGACGTGTGGACGAGGACGCCGCGGAGTTTGGTCTGGATGAGGACTACGAGGAAGTCTAGATGAATGTCCAAGGACAATGCACACGAAAATGAGATGACCAGCTAATCACGACCAGGCAAATTTGGGTTACCCCTTGAGGTCAATCTAAGGCGCCTTGGGGCGAGGCGTGAGTAGGTGGCCGAGCAATATGGCGTGTATATAACCACAATTGCGTAACCCATTAGGCAATAGACTATGTGGATTAAGAACCATAGACTCAGCGAGGGCATAGATGGCGATTTTATCTGACCTCGTCTGATCTCTCAGTTCGTGTCCAGCGCTCGACATGATAAGGTCAGTCCAGCCTTCACCCTCAGGGCTAGCTGGCCAGACCCTGCGCTCACCGCTTACCCCAAGACATCGTCTCGTGAGTTCCCTTACTGTGTTGTACCCTTCATAATAGAATCAAACTGTTCTAACCACTATCAATGCCAACCAGTCATAACCACTGTACTAGAGTTCATAGACTCTTACAAAACTATGTGTGTGTGTGTGTTTATGTATTTATCTATATATACATATTTAAAAGAATACCGCCTATTTATTATTTTGGATAGATTATTATCTCTAGTATTATGGATTTTATTCGGTTGGTTAAAACAAATGATAATAGATGAATATCAGGCAGTTGGAGGTTTTGATAGCGTTCCTCGTTCCTTACAAGGTGTCACAGCTGACATATGACCTTAACACTGTTCCTGGACTTCCGGTTTCCAGTTTTATTTATTATAATACGTGCAAAGAATCTGAATCAGGTGGAATTTTCTGTTATTAAAGTTTATCTCCAAGAAAAGTCTCTGAGCCAATGGGAAATATCCAAGAAACTTGGTGTTTCTACAACTTTAGTTGAAAAAGTGAAAATAAAATTGGATAATTTGGAAAATTATGAATCTAATCGAAGAGAAAAGTGTGGAAGAA
>NC_051392.1:33543260-33560760 GCF_015228065.2 Penaeus monodon
ATAAAAAAAAAAAAATCTTCCAAATTTAAAAATATTATTCATGAGGGTACAAATTTCGATTCACCTAGAGACACTGCTACTGCACTCGCCAGGTAATTCTCATATACAAGCAGCTCAGAAAATTACCATCCCGCATTCCTGACCACTAAGGAAGCGGCTGAGCTGTAACCTATACACTTTGCCACAGGAGATGACTTAGATTACAACCAAGACCCAACAGTGGATGAGCTTGTCCGAGTCCAAAAATCCTGTAGAGGAACATCCCCAGGCCCGATGAGAGTCGATGTGAGATGATAAAGTATCTTAATTAAGATGCCATGATTAAGTTGCTAGAAGTGTACTGTGAAATTTGGATAAGTCAGACTTTCACAAACTCATAGCACTTCGCCCACATCATTCCCACATTGAAAGGAGGGGGAGATCCCAGATCCGCCACCTACTACCTTGTCTATGCAAGGTCATGGAATAAGTTGATAACAGTAGGATATTGCATATTTTAAATTCCAGTAATTAATAGTTGACGAGCAGTGTGCCTTTTGAAAGGGATGCGAAACTCCTGAGCAACTAGTAAAATTGGACAGTCACTTTGCAAGAGGCAATTGCTAAAAAGCACTTTTTGATTTTAGTAATCTTAGATGTAGAAAAATCCTATGACATGACAGAACTTTCTTTGTCAAATTGTTTTCCCACAAGGAAGTGTCCTGTCACCAGTATTATTTATGTGCATGATTAATGACATCTTACCAGCTCCCCCTCAGTAAGCCAATGGTTCTACATTATTACATTTCAATAGTAATGCAAAATTTTCGGCAAATCACACCCAAATGGCACTGGGTACGATTCATAACTGGCCCTCCAGTGTTTTTTTTTTTTTTTTTTTTTTTTTTTTTACCCGAGCATCAGGCTAACTCTAAACAATCCCCAAATATCTATTCAAAATTCTGCTAGATTTCTTGGTGTACTATTTCATCGTACACTTAATTGAAAAGACCACATTGGTTAATAAATTAATAAATATCAAAGAACACTAAATTTATTAGACTGCATTTTTGGTAATAAATGAGGAGCTAATAATATATAAAGCCCTGCTTAGGTCTAAAGTAGATTGTGGGTCAATCGTGTATGGTTCGACATCGAATTTAATTTTGAGAGGCTCGGATGTTGTGCAGAATGCTTGTTTGAGTATGTGTGTTGGAGCCCTGAAGTGTACTCGAATCGAGCGTCTTTAGATAGAGTCAAGAATACTTCCTGACTGCCGAATCATACACTACCAAATGATAAAAAACATTATGCGTAAAGTAATAACTTTTCTAAGGGAGACAGAACTTTGTGACCTGAACTAGATTGAAACAATCAATAGGATCCATTGACTTGATACCTTGATCACATGATGCTGGTTGATAGCCAATAAAAAAAAAACATACTCTCTCCCGGGTTGTTTGCACATCAGACCAGTGTTTTCCTTCTTCTACGACAGAGATAAGTATATTTTAAGTGTTTACAAGAAGCCAGTTACAATGTATTGTATATTTTGAGAATATACAGACTGAGGTATCTCAGGTGTTTCTTGGTCGTTTTCGTTTCGTTGTATCCTTGTTTTGTTCCTTTCTTTTATTTTATTTAACTTTTTTTAGGTAGTAGCAGAAAATTCCATTGAACGATTATGAACAAAGTATGACTCATTATTAATCAGTGATTGATTCATAAATAAAAGTAAATGGGGAGTTGGGAACAAGATACAAAATGAACTTTAATTACGTACTAGTAGACTTCAGAGTCGTGATGAGCAGGTTGTGCTGAACGCCTTATTACCAATCACGTAAAACATTCCCCCGATTCAAAGGGCATACTCTGCAAGATCTACGTTGTGGAGATGTTGCAAATGACAGCGAACGGATAGAATCTGAGGGCGAAGCCCCCGGGTTAGGAAGCTTTTGGTTCATACGGCGTCGTTTCTGGATTTCCAAGAAATACTTAGAGTAATAAAGAGTAAGTAATTAATCTCTGAGAGGTAATTTCTCTTCGTAAGAACTGCCAATACTTTCATTTATATAATATGTAACGGAATAAAAATTGGAAGATTGGATGGTTGTGTGAAACAAAAGATTTTATATATATATATATATATATATATATGTATATATATATATATATATATATATATATATATATATATATATATATTATATGTATATATATGTAGGAAGACATACATATATATATATATATATATATATATATATATATATATATATATATATATATATATATATATATACACATATATATATATATATATATATATATATATATATATATATATATATATGTGTATATATATATATATATATATATATATATATATATGTACCGTACTGACATAATTGTCGAGACTTTCGGCGGTTTCAACCATTTATAGTAGAATATGTATCCCAGTGATAAGTAACTTATCATTTCCTAATTTCATTTGCTTACATTATTAAAGCATGGTGTTAGTAACCAGAATAGCCACCCTTTGCTTTAATCACTGCAGCAACACGTCTCGGTATGTCTCGAATGTACCGGCAGGCAATCGTTCAATAAACTCAACCTGTCTTGTCTTTCCGTAAACATTCTATAGGATTTAAATCTGGTCTGTTTCCAGGCAAATCAAGCACTCTAATACTATGAATATCCAAATGGGTTTTACGTTTTTGGCTAGTGGCAGGGAGCTCCATCTTGCGTGAAAATGCAGTCATTATCTTGGAACCACTCACGAAGTTGGGGCAGATGTCAATCAATGATAACACGATATCCAATTTGATTCAGATTACCTTTTAAAATATCCAATCTTCCAGTACTCATATCAGAGATCATAAAACAAACTAACAGCTTGATAGGGAATTTTACTTGTGCTCTCTGGCAGCCGGGGTGGTCCTTCTTTAAGTTGGTTCTTCTAAAAGATTTTCGTCTATCCATCAGTATATCTACTGCAGGCTCATCAGTGAAACAAACCCGCAAATAAGAAGGAAAACCCTCTTGAACTCCATCTCCAACATGATTTCGCTTTTCTACCAAACATAAACATTGTATTAGATGTTATATTTTCTTACTAACATATATATTTTCATGTATGCATACATGGAAAAACTTACCTAGGCGATGGACAGCAATTCGATGTCCACTCTCCAAGCGAATACAGGAGCCCACTAGGGAGCTCCAGTAGGTTCAGGGAAATTACATGAAAAAGGAAGAGAAGTCAGGATAAGAAATAGTGCGAGCACAGGACGCCCCAGATTACTGGGCCTCCCTCCCCAGGAATCAAAGCCCTAATGGGTTACCCAGAGATGGAATTCTGTCTTGTCGCAAAATGTTTTAAAGAAAAGTGAAACTCCCTCAACCGTTAAAATAAGTGAGCATAAAACTGAGGTCGTAAAGAAAGTGAACAAAAAAGAAACAAATAAAACTTGAAAGTACAGAAAAAATCCAGGGCTTAAGAGAGTAGTGGCTGCCAAATACGCCCCCAGATGGTAGGGGTACCTCACATCCACTAAAGGACCATGAGGGTCGGTCACCTAGCGCACGAGTTCGAATCCTGCCTTAATGCCTTCGAAAGAAGATACAATTCTAGCCCTTGCGAAGAAGTTCGTGATGTAAAACCAGATCATAATAATAATAATAACACTCATGGTAATTTTGAATAATACTATTGATAAAAGTAATAATGATAATATAAAGAGCAGTAGTGGTGGTAGTAGTAGTAGTAGTAGTAGTAGTAGTAGTAGTAATAATGATAATACCAACAATAACAATAATGATGATGTTTGTAGTGTACGGCTGCGCACTCGCCGACTCTAAGGTCGATGTCGCCTGGACTGACATCGTCCTCGGGCGCCGAGTGGTTGAGGCCGGGTCTTTACCGTGCGACATGCCTGCCTCCTCTACACGGAACAAAGGACGTGGGGAACTCTGCGATACTGCCAATGAATTGGATGAGACGTCCCGGGCTCCGCTTCCACCAACGAGGCGGGCGCACTCGCTCTGCACCCGCACGAGGCTGGCGCTTCACCCGGCATTTTGCGCCTCGCTCACTTAACTCGAGTGTGACTTCATAAGCCGTGGCCAATGAAATACGAGCCGCTAAAGACGATGTTAAAAAATAATATGAACATGGTTATAAAAATAACCAACGAACGTATTTTAAACCAAGCCTCGTTACTTGGATGGTGTTGAAGGCTCCGAGAAAAATAAAAAAATTATTTATTTCCCAAGTCCCATACCGTAGATAGTTACAGCCCGAAATGTACAGTTTTCGCGTAAATTGTACATTACCAGTTTTCCTAGGTATCATTTCCTTCCAAAGTGTCACAATAGCCCCTAAAGGGAGTAATGGTCGTTAGATAGTGTTTTTCTCTCCCTCTCTTTTCACCGTTGTTTGGGTCTTTGGCTTGTTCGGACTGCCGGACTATCGGAGTGGTGTTCCATGGTTGTTTGGGTCCTTTGGCTTGTTTGGACTGCCGGACTATCGGGTTGGTAGTCCAACACTTATTTTGCATATCTTCTTCTTTTCGCGCCATGCCTGGGGCATGGCCTGAGGGTCTTTTTTCGGGTATAAATACCCCTAGTTTTGTGAGGGGAAGACAGTTCGGTCCTGACTTCTGTGTGTACTGTGGTCCCGTTCTCGGTGTTTTCGTGTGCTCGCTTTGGATTTACTTCTTTGTGGATTTACCTCGCTTCGCGCCAGGATTTGCCGAGTTTGTCTCCCAAAGCTAAGTATTTAGTGGTTGTGTGACACGCTACATCATCATCTGTGGGGTGCACTCTTTCTCTGTCCCAAAGCAGCACTTTGTGAACTCAAAGTGTCAGAGTATAAAAGGACCACTTCACACAGAAGGAACACTGCTTGAGGATCCGTACCTCCAGTGTGCCATTCCTTGATTTTAAACTAAGTCAATACTTGGTTTCCTTCCCTCAGGTCGAGGATCCGTACCTCCTGTGAGGAAGGTTTATTTCATTAAGTCTCGCCCTTAATAATTTCAGGGCCATTTTAATCTTTACTTATTTTTACTTTGTCTTGATTTGTTGTCTTGATACCTGCCCGACCTTGTGGGTGTCAGGCAGTCCTTGATCTTGTGGTCTCCTTTGGCGTTATTTTCTTCTATTTGGCCTTCGACTCTAAATTATGTTTCTTACATGATATTTCAAAATATTTCTTTTATCGTTTACACAAGTGTTTTTATGCAGAGTTTATCAGCACTAGTTTGTTTTGCTTTTGTTTTGTATTTTTGTTTTTTCAAAGTTAATCTCCATTTTGGGTTCATATTAGGAATTGATATGTGTTCGTGCTACACTCTGATTAAAAATACTTAAGGAGTTGGGACGCCAACTTAGGAGTGAAATTGCCTTGGTAAGTCATTTTTGAGTATATCTGGTGTGGCTTTCACGTGCATCACCCCCGCTGTGATCAAATTGGTGATGTACGCATCTATGAAATTTCCCATGACTGAATTCCTGTAGACCTCCCTAACGAGTGCGATTTGCTCAATAAATAAATATCATACCATCGTAAAGCTTTCACTCGGTCCCAGTCAAATGAACAAATGATATTTACATCTTAAGTTCTGGTTCTGACTAAGGCTGAATGCTTGAAACGTTCTTGGGCTCGGGTCTCCTTAACAGCACATTGCTGGTTACTCTGTCTCGCAACCCCTGAAAGGCTGTAAGAAGGCTAGATGAATCGGAGTATATTAAGCTGATACTCTAGGACAGACCATAACTTTGCTATACCTGGGTTCCCACTTCCAGCAGGTGGATGCTCAAACTGAAGGGAAGAGGAAGAATTTTATGATCTTGCGTTTTTCTTCCAAACACGCCCACGCAGACGCTCGGCCTACGCTATCTCCCTTTTCACATTTACACACTTACACATCCAACATTCAGCACATACACCCTGTACTTTCCTTACACCCTTCTTTCATACAACATTCACACCCCCATACACAACACACACGGTTCCCGAACCTACTAATCGGGTGGTGGCAGCGTACCGTAGGCCTGGAACCTTACATCTGTTCACTGCAGACGAATCTTTTCCCAAATAAAATCTATATTCTCGGTTGAGCCTGAACTCAACCAGACATATTGAAGTCTACTGGGTTTACGCCTCGCTACAATGTTAATTATAATAAGCATAATAACAATAATAATAATGCTAATGCTAATGATAACAATAAGAATATAATAATAGTAACAATAAGATGATAAGAATGCTAATCATGAAAATGATATCACTTGTAATGATGATGACGAAAATGAGAATGATACAATAATAAAAATAATTATCATAATTATAAATGGCTATAAGTAATAAAGTTGATAATATAATTAATGATGCTACTGGCAATGATGATAATAATGATATTGATAATAATAGAAAAATATAATAAAGATGATCATCATGGTGATGATGATGATGATGATGATGATGATGATGATGATGATGATGATGATGATGATGATGATGATGATGATGATGATGATGATGTTGATGTTGATCATCATGATCATCATCATCATCATCATCATCATCATAGTGAGTATATTAAGCTGATACTCTAGGACAGACCATAACTTTGCTATACCTGGGTTCCCACTTCCAGCAGGTGGATGCTCAAACTGAAGGGAAGAGGAAGAATTTTATGATCTTGCGTTTTTCTTCCAAACACGCCCACGCAGACGCTCGGCCTACGCTATCTCCCTTTTCACATTTACACACTTACACATCCAACATTCAGCACATACACCCTGTACTTTCCTTACACCCTTCTTTCATACAACATTCACACCCCCATACACAACACACACGGTTCCCGAACCTACTAATCGGGTGGTGGCAGCGTACCGTAGGCCTGGAACCTTACATCTGTTCACTGCAGACGAATCTTTTCCCAAATAAAATCTATATTCTCGGTTGAGCCTGAACTCAACCAGACATATTGAAGTCTACTGGGTTTACGCCTCGCTACAATGTTAATTATAATAAGCATAATAACAATAATAATAATGCTAATGCTAATGATAACAATAAGAATATAATAATAGTAACAATAAGATGATAAGAATGCTAATCATGAAAATGATATCACTTGTAATGATGATGACGAAAATGAGAATGATACAATAATAAAAATAATTATCATAATTATAAATGGCTATAAGTAATAAAGTTGATAATATAATTAATGATGCTACTGGCAATGATGATAATAATGATATTGATAATAATAGAAAAATATAATAAAGATGATCATCATGGTGATGATGATGATGATGATGATGATGATGATGATGATGATGATGATGATGATGATGATGATGATGATGATGATGATGATGTGATGTTGATGTTGATCATCATGATCATCATCATCATCATCATCATCATCATAGTGAGGATGATAATGATAATAGTATTAATGATAAAGATATCATTAGTAATATTAATGATGACAGTAATAATAATGGTAACAAGGATAATGATACCAGTAATAATTATTATTATTATCATTATTATTATTATAACAATTATTATTACTCTAACAACATTAACAATAACACAATCAATTATTATTAACAACAGAAAAAAAGAATAACGATAATATGAATAATACTAAAGAAAATAAAAAATAATTGTAAAAAAAGAATAGTAAAAAAAAAATTATGTGAAAATAAAAATTTGATAATGGTAATAATGATGTTAACAAAATTATAATTTTATAACTGATCAAATAATGATAAGAAAATCATATTTTTTTCCCCATCGTAATTATTATTATTTCTAGTATGTATTTTTATCATTATTGGCAGTTTATTATTGTCTTTCATTATTTTTAGGTTGTTATTTTCGTCATTGGAAAGTTGAAATTTCCCTTTAAAAATTAATTTATAAATATAATTAATAATAACAAAAATAATAACGACAATGACAGTAATAGTAATAAAAAAAAAAATAAAAAGTTTATAAATAAAACGAAAACAGTCCGTATAATGATAATAATAATTGCAACAGTAATGATAGAAATATTACCAGAATTGATAAGAAAAATGATAAGAAAAATAACAATAATGATGATACTTATAAAAATAATTATAACAATAACAGAAGAACGACCATACTATAAAGATGATGCTAATACATATACGATATAAATACTATTATCCTACTACTAAAAAAAATGAAATAGTAATAAAAAAAAATATTGTTATAAATAAAAAGAATAAACAATAGATAATAATAATAATAATTTTGATGATAATTCAACTAATAATAATTCAATGACAATGGTAGCAACAATAATATTAATTACAAAATAATGATGATAACTGTGATGATATTCATCACACACACACACACACACATACACACACACACACACACACACACATACCACACCAACAATTTTTAATTATATATATATAATATAAAATTTTTAAATTTTTATAATATATAAAAAATATATAATAAATATATATATATAATATAATAATATTTAGAATATATAATATAAATAATAACAATTTTATATATATATATAACATATAATTTATATAATTTTATATATCTATATATATATTATTATTATATATATATATTATATATATAATATTATATATAATATAATATATAATATATATATAATATCTATATAAATTAAATTTATATTATAATAATTAATATATTATAATTATAGGTTAAAAATTTATATAATTATATTATTTTAATAAATTTTTAAAAATTTTTAAAAAATTATAATTATATTATATAAATTTTAATTTTTTTTATATATATAAAAAATTTTTTTAATATATATATAATATATTTAAATTTATATATATATAATATTTTTTTTTTTTTTTTTGTTTTTTTTTTTTTTATAATATATCCCCTTAATATTATTTTTAAAATTTTTTTTAATTTTAATTTAATTATTGAATTTATAAAAATTATTATTATTTTAAAAATTTTGTTATTATTTTTTATTATTATAATATATTATTATTTTATTAAATTTTTATAAATTTTTATTTTATATAGGGGTAATAATATTATATATATATTATTAGATTTTTTAATTTTCTTTTTATTTTATAATTATTTTTAAATTTTATATATTGTTATTTTTTTATATTTTTTTATAATTTTAATATTTTATTTAAATTTGAAAAATTATTATTAATATTAGATTTTTTTTTTATATTATAACTGTTATTATTATTTTTTTTTTATTACTATTACTGTCATTGTCGTTATTATTTTTGTTATTATTAATTATATTGATAATATTAATTTAAAGAATTACAACGTTTCCAATGACGTTAATAATAACAACACTAAAGATAATGATAAGAGCAATAATAATCATGCCAATAATGATAATATACATACTAGAAATAATAATAATTACGATGGCGAAAATAATGATGATTATTCTTATCATTATTTGTATCAGTTATCATATTATCAATTTTGTTAACATCATTATTACCATTATCATTATTATTTTCAACATAATTTTTTTTCTTACTACTATCTTTGTTATCAATATTATTTTCATTATCTTTAGTATTATTCATATTATCGTTATTCTTATTTACTGTTGTTAATAATAATTGATTGTGTTATTGTTAATGTTGTTAGAGTAATAATAATTGTTATAATAATAATAATGATAATAATAATAATTATTACTGGTATCATTATCCTTGTTACCATTATTATTACTGTCATCATTAATATTACTAATGATATCTTTATCATTAATACTATTATCATTATCATCCTCACTATGATGATGATGATGATGATGATGATGATCATGATGATCAACATCAACATCATCATCATCATCATCATCATCATCATCATCATCATCATCATCATCATCATCATCATCATCATCCATCATCATCATCACCATGATGATCATCTTTATTATATTTTTCTATTATTATCAATATCATTATTATCATCATTGCCAGTAGCATCATTAATTATATTATCAACTTTATTACTTATAGCCATTTATAATTATGATAATTATTTTTATTATTGTATCATTCTCATTTTCGTCATCATCATTACAAGTGATATCATTTTCATGATTAGCATTCTTATCATCTTATTGTTACTATTATTATATTCTTATTGTTATCATTAGCATTAGCATTATTATTATTGTTATTATGCTTATTATAATTAACATTGTAGCGAGGCGTAAACCCAGTAGACTTCAATATGTCTGGTTGAGTTCAGGCTCAACCGAGAATATAGATTTTAATTTGGGAAAAGATTCGTCTGCAGTGAACAGATGTAAGGTTCCAGGCCTATGGTATGCTGCCACCACCCGATCAGTAGGTTCGGGAACCGTGTGTGTTGTGTATGGGGGTGTGAATGTTGTATGAAAGAAGGGTGTAAGGAAAGTACAGGGTGTATGTGCTGAATGTTGGATGTGTAAGTGTGTAAATGTGAAAAGGGAGATAGCGTAGGCCGAGCGTCTGCGTGGGCGTGTTGGAAGAAAAACGCAAGATCATAAAATTCTTCCTCTCCCTTCAGTTTGAGCATCCACCTGCTGGAAGTGGGAACCCAGGTATAGCAAAGTTATGGTCTGTCCTAGAGTATCAGCTTAATATACTCACTATGATGATGATGATGATGATGATGATGATCATGATGATCAACATCAACATCATCATCATCATCATCATCATCATCATCATCATCATCATCATCATCATCATCATCATCATCATCATCATCATCATCCATATTATCAACTTTATTACTTATAGCCATTTATAATTATGATAATTATTTTTATTATTGTATCATTCTCATTTTCGTCATCATCATTACAAGTGATATCATTTTCATGATTAGCATTCTTATCATCTTATTGTTACTATTATTATATTCTTATTGTTATCATTAGCATTAGCATTATTATTATTGTTATTATGCTTATTATAATTAACATTGTAGCGAGGCGTAAACCCAGTAGACTTCAATATGTCTGGTTGAGTTCAGGCTCAACCGAGAATATAGATTTTATTTGGGAAAAGATTCGTCTGCAGTGAACAGATGTAAGGTTCCAGGCCTACGGTACGCTGCCACCACCCGATTAGTAGGTTCGGGAACCGTGTGTGTTGTGTATGGGGGTGTGAATGTTGTATGAAAGAAGGGTGTAAGGAAAGTACAGGGTGTATGTGCTGAATGTTGGATGTGTAAGTGTGTAAATGTGAAAAGGGAGATAGCGTAGGCCGAGCGTCTGCGTGGGCGTGTTTGGAAGAAAAACGCAAGATCATAAAATTCTTCCTCTTCCCTTCAGTTTGAGCATCCACCTGCTGGAAGTGGGAACCCAGGTATAGCAAAGTTATGGTCTGTCCTAGAGTATCAGCTTAATATACTCCGATTCATCTAGCCTTCTTACAGCCTTTCAGGGGTTGCGAGACAGAGTAACCAGCAATGTGCTGTTAAGGAGACCCGAGCCCAAGAACGTTTCAAGCATTCAGCCTTAGTCAGAACCAGAACTTAAGATGTAAATATCATTTGTTCATTTGACTGGGACCGAGTGAAAGCTTTACGATGGTATGATATTTATTTATTGAGCAAATCGCACTCGTTAGGGAGGTCTACAGGAATTCAGTCATGGGAAATTTCATAGATGCGTACATCACCAATTTGATCACAGCGGGGGTGATGCACGTGAAAGCCACACCAGATATACTCAAAAATGACTTACCAAGGCAATTTCACTCCTAAGTTGGCGTCCCAACTCCTTAAGTATTTTTAATCAGAGTGTAGCACGAACACATATCAATTCCTAATATGAACCCAAAATGGAGATTAACTTTGAAAAAACAAAAATACAAAACAAAAGCAAAAACAAACTAGTGCTGATAAACTCTGCATAAAAACACTTGTGTAAACGATAAAAGAAATATTTTGAAATATCATGTAAGAAACATAATTTAGAGTCGAAGGCCAAATAGAAGAAAATAACGCCAAAGGAGACCACAAGATCAAGGACTGCCTGACACCCACAAGGTCGGGCAGGTATCAAGACAACAAATCAAGACAAAGTAAAAATAAGTAAAGATTAAAATGGCCCTGAAATTATTAAGGGCGAGACTTAATGAAATAAACCTTCCTCACAGGAGGTACGGATCCTCGACCTGAGGGAAGGAAACCAAGTATTGACTTAGTTTAAAATCAAGGAATGGCACACTGGAGGTACGGATCCTCAAGCAGTGTTCCTTCTGTGTGAAGTGGTCCTTTTATACTCTGACACTTTGAGTTCACAAAGTGCTGCTTTGGGACAGAGAAAGAGTGCACCCCACAGATGATGATGTAGCGTGTCACACAACCACTAAATACTTAGCTTTGGGAGACAAACTCGGCAAATCCTGGCGCGAAGCGAGGTAAATCCACAAAGAAGTAAATCCAAAGCGAGCACACGAAAACACCGAGAACGGGACCACAGTACACACAGAAGTCAGGACCGAACTGTCTTCCCCTCACAAAACTAGGGGTATTTATACCCGAAAAAAGACCCTCAGGCCATGCCCCAGGCATGGCGCGAAAAGAAGAAGATATGCAAAATAAGTGTTGGACTACCAACCCGATAGTCCGGCAGTCCAAACAAGCCAAAGGACCCAAACAACCATGGAACACCACTCCGATAGTCCGGCAGTCCGAACAAGCCAAAGACCCAAACAACGGTGAAAAGAGAGGGAGAGAAAAACACTATCTAACGACCATTACTCCCTTTAGGGGCTATTGTGACACTTTGGAAGGAAATGATACCTAGGAAAACTGGTAATGTACAATTTACGCGAAAACTGTACATTTCGGGCTGTAACTATCTACGGTATGGGACTTGGGAAATAAATAATTTTTTTATTTTTCTCGGAGCCTTCAACACCATCCAAGTAACGAGGCTTGGTTTAAAATACGTTCGTTGGTTATTTTTATAACCATGTTCATATTATTTTTTAACATCGTCTTAGCGGCTCGTATTTCATTGGCCACGGCTTATGAAGTCACACTCGAGTTAAGTGAGCGAGGCGCAAAATGCCGGGTGTGAAGCGCCAGCCTCGTGCGGGTGCAGAGCGAGTGCGCCCGCCTCGTTGGTGGAAGCGGAGCCCGGGACGTCTCATCCAATTCATTGGCAGTATCGCAGAGTTCCCCACGTCCTTGTTCCGTGTAGAGGAGGCAGGCATGTCGCACGGTAAAGACCCGCCTCAACCACTCGGCGCCCGAGGACGATGTCAGTCCAGGCGACATCGACCTTAGAGTCGGCGAGTGCGCAGCCGTACACTACAAACATCATCATTATTGTTATTGTTGGTATTATCATTATTACTACTACTACTACTACTACTACTACTACTACTACCACCACTACTGCTCTTTATATATCATTATTACTTTTATCAATAGTATTATTCAAAATTACCATGAGTGTTATTATTATTATTATGATCTGGTTTTACATCACGAACTTCTTCGCAAGGGCTAGAATTGTATCTTCTTTCGAAGGCATTAAGGCAGGATTCGAACTCGTGCGCTAGGTGACCGACCCTCATGGTCCTTTAGTGGATGTGAGGTACCCCTACCATCTGGGGGCGTATTTGGCAGCCACTACTCTCTTAAGCCCTGGATTTTTTCTGTACTTTCAAGTTTTTTTGTTTCTTTTTGTTCACTTTCTTTACGACCTCAGTTTTATGCTCACTTATTTTAACGGTTGAGGGAGTTTCACTTTTCTTTAAAACATTTTGCGACAAGACAGAATTCCATCTCTGGGTAACCCATTAGGGCTTTGATTCCTGGGGAGGGAGGCCCAGTAATCTGGGGCGTCCTGTGCTCGCACTATTTCTTATCCTGACTTCTCTTCCTTTTTCATGTAATTTCCCTGAACCTACTGGAGCTCCCTAGTGGGCTCCTGTATTCGCTTGGAGAGTGGACATCGAATTGCTGTCCATCGCCTAGGTAAGTTTTTCCATGTATGCATACATGAAAATATATATGTTAGTAAGAAAATATAACATCTAATACAATGTTTATGTTTGGTAGAAAAGCGAAATCATGTTGGAGATGGAGTTCAAGAGGGTTTTCCTTCTTATTTGCGGGTTTGTTTCACTGATGAGCCTGCAGTAGATATACTGATGGATAGACGAAAATCTTTTAGAAGAACCAACTTAAAGAAGGACCACCCCGGCTGCCAGAGAGCACAAGTAAAATTCCCTATCAAGCTGTTAGTTTGTTTTATGATCTCTGATATGAGTACTGGAAGATTGGATATTTTAAAAGGTAATCTGAATCAAATTGGATATCGTGTTATCATTGATTGACATCTGCCCCAACTTCGTGAGTGGTTCCAAGATAATGACTGCATTTTCACGCAAGATGGAGCTCCCTGCCACTAGCCAAAAACGTAAAACCCATTTGGATATTCATAGTATTAGAGTGCTTGATTTGCCTGGAAACAGACCAGATTTAAATCCTATAGAATGTTTACGGAAAGACAAGACAGGTTGAGTTTATTGAACGATTGCCTGCCGGTACATTCGAGACATACCGAGACGTGTTGCTGCAGTGATTAAAGCAAAGGGTGGCTATTCTGGTTACTAACACCATGCTTTAATAATGTAAGCAAATGAAATTAGGAAATGATAAGTTACTTATCACTGGGATACATATTCTACTATAAATGGTTGAAACCGCGAAAGTCTCGACAATTATGTCAGTACGGTACATAATATATATATATATATATATATATATATAATATATATATATATAGATATATATATATATATATATATATATATGTGTATATATTATATATATATATATATATATATATATATATATATATATATATATATATATATGTATGTCTTCCTACATATATATACATATAAATATATATATATATATATATATATATATATATATATATATATATATATATATATATATATATATATATATATATATAAAATCTTTTGTTTCACACAACCATCCAATCTTCCAATTTTTATATCCGTTACATATTATATAAATGAAAGTATTGGCAGTTCTTACGAAGAGAAATTACCTCTCAGAGATTAATTACTTACTCTTTATTACTCTAAGTATTTCTTGGAAATCCAGAAACGACGCCGTATGAACCAAAAGCTTCCTAACCCGGGGGCTTCGCCCTCAGATTCTATCCGTTCGCTGTCATTTGCAACATCTCCACAACGTAGATCTTGCAGAGTATGCCCTTTGAATCGGGGGAATGTTTTACGTGATTGGTAATAAGGCGTTCAGCACAACCTGCTCATCACGACTCTGAAGTCTACTAGTACGTAATTAAAGTTCATTTTGTATCTTGTTCCCAACTCCCCATTTACTTTTATTTATGAATCAATCACTGATTAATAATGAGTCATACTTTGTTCATAATCGTTCAATGGAATTTTCTGCTACTACCTAAAAAAAGTTAAATAAAATAAAAGAAAGGAACAAAACAAGGATACAACGAAACGAAAACGACCAAGAAACACCTGAGATACCTCAGTCTGTATATTCAAAATATACAATACATTGTAACTGGCTTCTTGTAAAACACTTAAAATATACTTATCTCTGTCGTAGAAGAAGGAAAACACTGGTCTGATGTGCAAACAACCCGGGAGAGAGTATGTTTTTTTTTATTGGCTATCAACCAGCATCATGTGATCAAGGTATCAAGTCAATGGATCCTATTGATTGTTTCAATCTAGTTCAGGTCACAAAGTTCTGTCTCCCTTAGAAAAGTTATTACTTTACGCATAATGTTTTTTATCATTTGGTAGTGTATGATTCGGCAGTCAGGAAGTATTCTTGACTCTATCTAAAGACGCTCGATTCGAGTACACTTCAGGGCTCCAACACACATACTCAAACAAGCATTCTGCACAACATCCGAGCCTCTCAAAATTAAATTCGATGTCGAACCATACACGATTGACCCACAATCTACTTTAGACCTAAGCAGGGCTTTATATATTATTAGCTCCTCATTTATTACCAAAAATGCAGTCTAATAAATTTAGTGTTCTTTGATATTTATTAATTTATTAACCAATGTGGTCTTTTCAATTAAGTGTACGATGAAATAGTACACCAAGAAATCTAGCAGAATTTTGAATAGATATTTGGGGATTGTTTAGAGTTAGCCTGATGCTCGGGTAAAAAAAAAAAAAAAAAAAAAAA
The DNA here is from genome assembly GCF_015228065.2 of Penaeus monodon. Classification (NCBI taxonomy): domain Eukaryota; kingdom Metazoa; phylum Arthropoda; class Malacostraca; order Decapoda; family Penaeidae; genus Penaeus; species Penaeus monodon. The sequence continues at coordinate 33,559,540 of NC_051392.1, forward strand.
AAAAAAACACTGGAGGGCCAGTTATGAATCGTACCCAGTGCCATTTGGGTGTGATTTGCCGAAAATTTTGCATTACTATTGAAATGTAATAATGTAGAACCATTGGCTTACTGAGGGGGAGCTGGTAAGATGTCATTAATCATGCACATAAATAATACTGGTGACAGGACACTTCCTTGTGGGAAAACAATTTGACAAAGAAAGTTCTGTCATGTCATAGGATTTTTCTACATCTAAGATTACTAAAATCAAAAAGTGCTTTTTAGCAATTGCCTCTTGCAAAGTGACTGTCCAATTTTACTAGTTGCTCAGGAGTTTCGCATCCCTTTCAAAAGGCACACTGCTCGTCAACTATTAATTACTGGAATTTAAAATATGCAATATCCTACTGTTATCAACTTATTCCATGACCTTGCATAGACAAGGTAGTAGGTGGCGGATCTGGGATCTCCCCCTCCTTTCAATGTGGGAATGATGTGGGCGAAGTGCTATGAGTTTGTGAAAGTCTGACTTATCCAAATTTCACAGTACACTTCTAGCAACTTAATCATGGCATCTTAATTAAGATACTTTATCATCTCACATCGACTCTCATCGGGCCTGGGGATGTTCCTCTACAGGATTTTTGGACTCGGACAAGCTCATCCACTGTTGGGTCTTGGTTGTAATCTAAGTCATCTCCTGTGGCAAAGTGTATAGGTTACAGCTCAGCCGCTTCCTTAGTGGTCAGGAATGCGGGATGGTAATTTTCTGAGCTGCTTGTATATGAGAATTACCTGGCGAGTGCAGTAGCAGTGTCTCTAGGTGAATCGAAATTTGTACCCTCATGAATAATATTTTTAAATTTGGAAGATTTTTTTTTTTTTATTGACTGCGGCAATCTGGTGAACATTGCCGCATCTGTTGAAGTATTAGGAATGGATATCATTGCTGTATCTAATAGACAATTCGAGCGTTGTTTTCTTTAACACTCTTGTATTGCATGGATATTTAATACAAACAGGAAAGCGTTTGCTTCCCAACGAGTCGTCAGTGGTGCCTCAGGCACTGGGTTGCTATTATTGAAGAGACCAGATCAATATCAGTAAAGCGTCGGACTATCATTGTTCAGAATTATTGATTAACTTGACTTCTTGCTCAAATCTACCATCCAGAGATCCCCATAATAAAATATGAGCATTTAAATCAGCTAATATTAATTCATTTTATGGCAGACTATCC
>NC_051392.1:33578283-33583283 GCF_015228065.2 Penaeus monodon
TTTTTTTTTTTTTAAAATTTTTTATTTTTTTCTAATCTTTTTTTTTTTCCCAATCTATCTTATCATCTTCTTTTCCTTTTTTCCTATCTTTTACAACACCCCACCAACAACACACCCACACACACACACACAAAAATATCTATATATATATATATATATATATATATATAAATATTATTATATTATATAAAATATATATATATAATAATTTTATATATATATTATATAATTTAATAATTTTATATAATATTATTATAATATATCACTATTATAACCCCACAACCACACACACCACACACAACACAAACCCAACACACCAAACACCACACACAATTATCCACAACAACACAACACACACCGCACACACACCACACACACCACAAACACACACACACCGCACACACACACTCACACACACACAAACACACAACACACACACACACACACACACACACACACAAACAGTGTTGTGTGTGTGTTATATATAATATATATATATATATATTATAATAATATATATATATATATATGGGGTTGTGTGGTGTGTGTGTGTGTGTGTGTGTGTGTTGGGTGTGTGTGTGTGTGTGTGTGGGTGGTGTGTGGTGTGTGTGTGTGTGTGTTGTGTGTGTGTATGTGTGTGTGTGTGTTGTACGTATCATATATTAATAAAACAAAAAAAAATAAATAAAAAATAAAAAATAAAAAAATAAATATATTAAATATCTATATATATATATATATAATATATATATATATAATATGTGTTGGTGTTTTGGGTGTGTTTTTTTGTGTGTGTGTGTGTGTGTGTGTGTGTGTAGGGACATAATATATTTATTTTAATATATATATCAATATATAGATCAAATTCTGTAGATATAATATTTATATATAATAATATATTAAAATAATATTATATATTATTATATAAATTATATTTTAATATAGATGTTGTATCATCCCTAATCTATATCTATATCGTCTTTTATTATCTATCTATCATCTATCTATACACACACACCCCACACACACACACACACAATATTATAATTTATATATACATATATATATAACAATATATTATATATATTATATATATATTATATATATATATATATATATATATATATAAAAATTATATGTATATAAAACACACAAAACCACAACACACACACACACACACACACACACAAAAATATATATATATATATATATATATATATATATATATATAAATTAATTATATATATTTATGCATATATATATAATATTAATAATATATATATAATATATATATTTATATTTATAAAACACATGCACACACATACCACACACACACCCACACAAAAACACACCACAACACACACACATAATTTTTTGAATAAATTTTATAATATATATTTTAAAAAAATTTAATAATCCACAAAACAAGATTAAACCAATAATCATACCCCAACCCACCACACACACACTATAATGTTATAATTATATATATATATAATATATATATATATAATATAAATAATAATATATTTAAAACCACACACAAAAACCAAACACCACACACACACACCAAACACACACCAGACAAACACACACCCACACACACGCACACACACGCCACACAAAACACACACACAACCAGCAACACACGCACACACACACACAACACACAAAAACAAACAAACAAACAAACACAACACCACACACACAATATATTATATATAATATATATAATATATATAATATATATATACAAATTAATATATAAATATATTTTAAAAAGTATTATATAATATAATATATATATATTAATAAAATTTTAAAATAATATATATAATTTAAAACAGGTACAATATAGAAACATATTATCATACATATATCATAAACATATATTATTATATATATATATATTATATATATAAAAATTAAATATTATATATATAAATATTTTTACACACACACACACAAAAGCAAACAAAACAGACACACACCCACACCACACGCACGCGCATACAATATGTATATGATAGATAAAAAATAAATAAAAAGAATAAATAAATTTAATATATATATAATATAATATATATATATATATATATATATTTTTTTTTTTTTTTTTTTTTTTTTTTTTTTTTTTTTTTTTTTAAGTGCTCTGTCCTACAAAGACGTTTGGCGATCATGGATTTCCATGATTTTCTTGGAAATTTTAGAGGGGTGGGGTTCCCGTTGCCTTCCGCCCGGTTTTTTTATCAAGTCACCATCTCTATTTACCGGTTCTGGGCCCGGCACTGACTTGGGCTGGTTTGGGCCACCCAGCAGCAAGTCAGGCAATCGAGGTGAAGTTCCTTTGCCCATGGGAACAACGCGCCGGCCGGTGACTCGAACCCTCGAACTCAGATTGCCGTCGTGACAGTCTTAAGTCCGATGCTCTAACCACTCGGCCACCGCAGCCTATATATGTATATAATATATATATATATATATATATATATATATATATATATATATATATGTATATATATACGTATATATACATATATATATATTAAAACGTATATTTATGCATATATACAAAATATATATATATATATAATATATAATATATATATATATATATATATATATACACACAACACACACATATGTGTGTGTGCGTGTGTGTTTGCGAGTGTGTGTTTGTGTGTGTGTAGGTGTCTGTGAGTGTGTGTGTGTGTGTGTGTGTGTTGTTGTGTTTTGGGTGTTTTGGGGTGTGTGTGTGTGTATGTATCATCATCAATAACGGTATGCTTATGTTTGAGCAGCCGTGGACCTTCCCCCATCCTTCGCCACTTACTCGATTTTCCCCCTTTTTCTTTCCACTTGTAACATCGACAGCCCGCAAATATCTTTGATGTTGTCGCTCAGTCTTGTCTTCGGTTTGCCTCTTCCTCTGATTCCTATCACCATCCCTGTCAGCAAGTTTTTCTCAATACTTTTACTTCTCATCACATGACCAATAAACTTGAATTTCCTTTTTGTTCAAGATGTCCAACAGCCGGTCTTTAAAATTTATTTTACTCAGCACTTCATCATTCGTTTCTTCTCTGTCCAGTTAATACGAGTACTCGTCTGTAACACCACATTTCAAAAATATTGATCTTTTCTTGTCTATCTTCTTCAGCCCCCAAACACTCAGAACCATATGATGCAATTTGGGGAAAACTAATGAGTTCAATAACCCAGCTTTGTCCGTAAGGTATTGCTTCGGCTTTCCAGATGTTATTGAGAGCAACTGTAGCTTTTTTTGGGCAATGGAAATTTCTTCTTTTTCTCTTGGTGAATCATCATATGGATTAGTTAAAACAGCTCCAAGATAAGTGAACTCTTCACATTTTCCACAACCATTCCTTGATTGTAACATTTTTCATCATTGTTCATTGCCGGTTATCTTTGAATCTTCATGATCTTAGTTTTTTTGGCATTAAGAAACATGCCACCCCTTTTCGCTTGCTTCTCTAACTTTATCTAGTAGTTGTTGTAGTTCAGTGATACTGCTGGCAATTAAAAACTATATCATCGGCGAAACCTTAGATGTGATATTTTGTGTCCTCCAACATCTACAGTTCCTCAAAATTCTCTAGAGCACCTTCAAAATTGTTTCAGAATATATGTTAAAGAGGTGCGGAGACAGAATGCAACCCTTTTCGCATCCTTGTTTGACTTCGAACCATTCTGTTAACCATAAGTGGTTTCTACAGTTGCTTGTTGTTGGTCATACATGGCTTTTATTAGTTGGATGATGTTTTTTTGGAAACTTCATCGTTCATGTTATTCAGAGGATATCGGATCAACAGTATCAAAAGCTTCAAGTAATCGATGAAACACAGGTATAGGTCTTTCTGATTTTCTCTGTTTTTCTCTCTGATCCATTTCTGATTTAGAGTCTGGTTTCTGGTACCTTTCCGGGGAAAAAACCCTGCTTGTTCGTCTGAAATTTTCTTTTTCTTAACTTCAACTTCATTCTTTCAGCAATAATTTTCAACAAAATCTTGTGCTGTAACTTATTAATGCAATTGTCCTGTTATTGTTGCATTGGAGTCACCTTTTTTAGGTATGGGAGCAAAGACTGATTTTACCCAGTCTTCTGGCCATCTTCTTTCATTCCATATTTTTGTACAGAGTTTGTAGAAGAAGTATTCAACACCCTCGTCAGCATTCCTGATTAGCTTCGCTGTTATTTCATCTATTCCCGGGCTCTTGTTATTCTTTAATTCCTTTATGGCTTTATACTTCGTCTAGCAGTGGCGGTGGTTCATTTTCGCTGTCATTGAGTCTAATTAATGTTGTTGTTAGATCTTTATCTTTTTGTATAGGTTGGAACAATATTGATTCCATCTTTTTTTGACTTCTTTTCCATCACATAAAACAGTCCATCTTCAGTTTTGATAGTGTCCATTGTAGGTTCAAATTTTCGTGTATGTTTCGTACCCCTTTGGTAGAGTTCTTTAGTGTCTTTTTGATAGAACAGTTTTCAATTCCTGGCAATGTTCATTTAATATTTTTCCTTATCTTGTCGAAATAATCTTTGAATTTTGTATTTTGTTTTTTGTAAATTACTTCTTCAACCTGATTATGATACCCTTTGTTTTTGGGGCATCTTCTCGTTAAAATTTCACTTAGTGTTTTTCAGATATCCGGGGGGAATTTGTCTTTTTCTTTTGGCGATAGTTTCTTTAAGCAGCGCTCAGCAAGAGTTTTTTTCCCTTTTCTTCCCACAACTCTTTTGGTGTTTATCATCTTCACATTGATTGAGACTTCAAATTTGTTTGACACTGTAATTCTGTAATTATTATCAAGAGTTTTGCAGTCGAGCTTTAGGGGTGGTGTTGGACGCTCCATCTTTTTGAGTCTTATATTGAAAGTCGATAGTTAGTATTTGGTGGTCTCTGTTGCAGTCGGCACCAGGTCTTGTCTTGGCTTTTTTTATGCAACTTTTCCATTTTGGTTCAGCACAATGTAGT
>NC_051392.1:33591400-33596400 GCF_015228065.2 Penaeus monodon
TGGATTTTTGTTTTTGTTTATATATATATGTATGTAATATAAAAATATATGTAAAAACATTAATATGTTTATGTATATTAAATTATATTAAAAATTTTAAAAATAATTATTTTATATTTTATTTTTAAAATTTTTAAAATTTTTAATTTATACTATATATATATATATGTGTGTTGTTGTGTGTGTGGGTGTGGGTGTGTGGTGTGGTGTGCATATATTATTTTTTTTATTATAATATATTTATATTATTAAATTATATATATATACTATTTTTTATTATTTATGTTTTTATAACTTATATAGTAATGTAATTCATTTATTTTCTCTACTCATATTTTATTTTATTTATATATTTTATATATATATATTTATCATCACCACACTCACATCCACCCCACCCCACACACCACACGCCACACCACCACACCACACCCACACACACACACACACACACACACACACACACACACACACACACACACACACACAAAACTTATATGTGCCTACATGTGTGTTGTGTGTGAAAATTTTTTAATTTAAAATATTTAAAAATATATATAATTATATTATATAAAAATATAAAATTTTATATATATAATATTAATTTTATATAAAATTAAATGCCACACCATACACACACACACACACATGTAGCACTATAATTGTGGTGTGTGTGTGTGTGTGGTGTGGTGTGTGTTGTGTTGTGGTGTGTGTGTGTGTGTGTGTGGTGTGTGTGTGTTGTGTGTGAGTGTGGAGTGTGTGTGGTGTATTATAATATTTTTATATGTTATTAAAATATTTACTATCATTATTATTTTATTTATTAAATTATTTTTATTTTATATATATTTTAATATTTTATATTTATTTTATTTTTTTTAATTATTTTTTATTATTTTAAATATTTTAAATTTATGTTTGTTGTCTTCTATATTAATTATAAAAAAACCCCCCACCCCCACACCCCCCACCCCATGTAGGCACAATAAGTGTGGTGTGTGGTGGGGTGGGTGTGTGTGTGTGTGTTGTTGTGTGTGTGTGTGGGTGTGGGTTTTGTGTGTGGGGTTATTATATTATATTAATATATTAAAAATATATATATTATATTTTATATATATAATATATTATAATACACCAACACACACACACACACACACAAATAAAATATATATTTATATATATTATATATAATTTTAAAAATAAAATTATATATAATATAAAATATATATATATATATATATATATATATATTAATTATATAATATAATTATATATTTACACATATATAACATATAAAATGCACACACACAACCCACACACAACACCACACATGTAGGCACATAATGTGGGTGTGGTGTTTGTGTGGGTTTTGTATGTGTGTGTGTGGTGAGTGTGTGTGGTGTTTGTATTTATATATATTATATATATATTTTATATTATATAAAATTTTTTTATAATATATATATAATTTTTTAAAATTTAATATATATATAATTATTTAATATATATTATATATTATTTATTATATTATATTTATAATTATTATATATATATTTCCCCACACACCCACACACTCCACACCACACACAAAACCCACCCAAACCACCCCCCACATTATATGTGCCTCTGTGTGTGTGTGTGTGTGTGTGGGGTGTGTGTGTGTGCATTTATATATGTCCCTTTATGTGTTAAAAATATATTATAAATTATAAATATATTATATATTATAATAATTATATATATGTATATATATATTAATATATATAAATTTATTTTATATTAAAATTATATTTATATGTGGTGTGTGTGTTGGTTTTGTATTGTGTATATTATTATATTATATATATTTTATATTTTTTTTATTTTATTATTTTATCCCCCCCCAAAACACAACACCACACACCACAACACACACCCAACACACCACACACCCCAACACACACACACACACTTATATGTGCCCATGTGTGTGTGTGGGGTGTGTGGTGGTGTGGGGTGTGTTATATAAAATCTATGTATATGTAATACCTACTCATATTATTATATTATTATTTTTATTTTATATATTATTTATAATATATATATATAAATATATATATTATAATTATTATTTTATATATATATAATATTATATATAAAATTTTATTTTTTTATTTTTTGTATATGTTTCTTATTTTCTATCTCCCCCCCTTTTTTAAAAACCACACCCTCCCCCACACCCCACACCCCCCCCACCCCCCCACCCACCCCCCCCACCCCAAAACACCCACACACACACCCACACACCACACACCCCATTTAATTGCCTACATTGTGTGTGTGTGTTATGTGTGTGTGCATTTTTATATGTTTATTCAATTATTATATTTTATATTTTATTATATTTTTTATATATTTAATTTATATTTATTTATTAAATTTTCAACCACACACACATGTAGGCACTATAAATGTGTGTTGTGGGGTGTTGGGGGTTTTTGGTGTGTGTGGGGTGTTGTGCTGTGTGGGTGTGTGTGGTGTTGTTGTGTGTGTGCGTGTGTGTGTGTGTGTTGGGGGTGTGTGTGGTGTGGGGTGGTTGTTTTATAATTTTTTTTTTTTTATTTTTTTTTATTTGTATGTTGATATCTATTTTATTTTGTTTTAAAACTTAATATTGGGATTTTATTCTAAATTTAAAAATTTTTTATATATATATATATAATTTTTATATTTTAAATTTATATATTTTTTTATTTTTTCCCCCCACCCCACCCCCCACACCCACCCACACACACACACACCAATTTATATTATGTATTTTAAATATATAATTTTAATTTTTATTTTTCTTTTTTTTTTAAAATTTTTATTTTGTATTCTTCCCCTTTTGTTATCTATATTTTTATATAATCATTTTTCCCACCACTTTTCCCTCACACACCCACCACTTTGTGCCCCTTTTGTTTTTTTTTTATATATATTTTTTTTTTTTTTATTTTTATTTTTTTCTTTTTTATTGTTAAAATTTTTTTTTATTTATTTTTTATTTTTTTTTTCTATTTGGCCCCTCCCCCCTCCCCCCCCCCCCCACACACCACACCCCACAACACACCACACCCACACACACAACACACACACACACCCCCCCACACACCCCACACATGTAGGCACATATAAGGTGTGTGTGTGGTGTGTGTTGGGGTGTGTGTGTGTGTGTGTGTGTGTGTTTTATAATTATTATTTTTTTTTTTATTTTTTATTTTTTCCCAAGTATGTTGTATTGGTTTTTCATTGTATTAAATAATATATTATATATTTTTATTATATTAATATATATATATATATATATTTTATCCCCCACCACACAACCCCCCACCCACCCCACACACACAACACAACACCCCACACACACCCCACACCTACCCACCCCATGTAGGCACATATAATGTATGTGTGTTGGTGTGTGTGTGTGTGGTTGGGGGTGGTTTGTGTGTGTGTGTGTGTTGTGTGGTGGGTGTGGGTGTTGAGTTGAGTGGGTTTTTTTGTATCGATATGAATATATATATTATATTATATATATTTTATAATATTATATATATATTATAATTTGTATGTAAATTTCACATATATATATTTTTTTAAATTTTTTGTATACAACCCCACACACACACCCACAAACACACACAAGCCCCCCCACACACACCACACCACACACACACAAAAACCCCAAAACAAAATATATTATTTTTAAATATAATTTATATATAATATTTATATATATATAATATTCCATATATATATATATATTTTATATATATTATATTTTAATACCATATATTAAAAATTTATATATATATAATATAATATAATATATTATATTATATATTTATACACACACTCACACACACACACACCACACACCCACCAAACCCAACACACACACTTATATGTCCCACATTCGTGTGTGTGGTCTGTGATGGTTGTGTGTATATATATATATATATATAATATAATATATTAAAAATAATTAATATATATATAAAATTACATACATATTATATTATATCATATTTAAATTTTATATTAAAATTTTAAATAATATAATAAATATATATAATATATATATAATAGTATTTATGTAATGTAAAATCATTATAATACAATAAACATATATATATATATATTATTATATAATATAATATAATATATATATATAATATATATATATTATAATATTTTAACACACACACACACCACTCACACTCACACACACACACACCCCACACACACACACACCCCCACCACACCCAACACCACTAAAATGTGCCTACATGTGTGTGTGGGTGGTGTATGTGTTTTGCTTTAATATGTATATATATGTATATATAATATATATAAAATTATAATATATATATATAATTTTTAAAATATATTATTATATTAATTTTTATATATATGTAGCTGTGATATATAATAATATTATATTTTATAATATATATATATATATATATAATATATTATATATAATGTATGTATGTATGTATAATATATTATATTATATTTATTATATATTAAATTTTTATATAAAATATTATAAATGCTCACACACAAAAACCAAAATGTAGCACATATAAAATGTGTGTGTGTGTTTGGTGTGTGTGTGTGTGTGTGTGTTTGTGGGGTGTGTGTGTGTGGTGTTTGTTTGGTGTGAGGGTTCTAGTGTGAGTGTGTGGTGTGTGTATAATACATATATATATATATTTTTATATATATATATATAAAAATAATATATATATTATATTATTTTTTTTGTATTGTATATATATATGTAATACATATTTTCATATATATATATATGTTATAGATACATATATATATATATATATAATTATATATATATATTTATAATATATATTATATACAAACAACCACAAACCTCACACTCACACACACACCACACCAAAACACACACACACACACCCCAAACCACACCAACACACCCCCCTTATATGTGCCTAATG
>NC_051392.1:33601400-33605662 GCF_015228065.2 Penaeus monodon
GTTTTGGGATGCGAAAGTATGAATAGCCCTCTTCCATCTCTGTGTAGAGTGGAGGTTTCTCAGGACTTTTTGAGAGTTGCAGAATGCAAGCTCACCTGCCAGTTCCTAGTGGGACAAGGATGGGTACTAGATCCCATCAGGCCCAGGCAAGCAAGAACTATTTTTGTAGGTTTTTCTTAGTTCCCTCAGAGAAAAGATAACATTTGAGTTATTGGGTTTGGCTGCCCTTTCTCTGATGTGAGCAAGTCTGTCTGGTTGTAGGTGTTGTTGGTTTGCACTCAGTTTGGCTGGCAGACTGTTGCTGCTTATTCTCACAGAGAATTCCTGCACCAGTCTGTTTGCATTCTGATTGATTGTCGTGTGGTGTTACCTCGGGGCTGAATGGTTAGGAGCTCACCTAGTGAAGTACCAGGTGTCTTTATAACTCCTGGACCATGGCCGAATTTTAGGTATAGTCTGTGATACTGCTTGATTTATGGCACTGATAAATCTGGCTTCAAGCACTTCCACGTTTTCACTCTGTTGGGGTTCATTGCATCTAAGACAGTGGGCCAAGACATTCTCAAAGGCTTGCCAGTTGGCTTTTGTCTGTTTTCCATCTTGGATTTGTTTGTGGCATTTGAGCTGGGCCAGCAGTCCATAGGGTAGTAGCCATACCATAATGGTCACTTGTGACAGTTTTTCATCAACACAGGCCATTTAATTCTCTCCACCAGACTGCAGTGTCCAAGGTAGGACCCCTCCTCTGACACGCATTGAGCTCTTGGCTATTGAGAAGAGCGATCTCAGAGACAAGTCTCAAGCACATTGGCTATGTGCTGGCCTGCTGCAGTCCGGTGTGGAGCCAGAATTGGATGGTGTGCATTGAATCTCCCCTAAGATCACTCCGTTCTTGTGCTGTAGTAGCACGGCCTGGCTGATGTCTAAACTCCTGCAACCTTGTTTACACGCCAGTGAATCTCAAAAGCAAGAAATTCCAACATCCTCTCACACAGTGTGGTGCATTCGGCTATTTTGGAAGCAGGGATGTTGCTCTGACCAGGTGATCAGTCTCTTTTGCGAGCTGTGCTTGGCAGCATGAAGACACTATACCCTAGAAGAGAAAGTCAAGCCCTGTTAATGTCTCTAGAGCATGACAGATGTCAGTGTTCCTTGATTGAACACTATTGCATGGAGGATGGCATTCTTTGTATTGAAGCCATAGATGTTCCCCTGAAGTATGCTTAGTATTGTGTGCTGATGTTACTTGGATGATAGTTACATCCAGACGACGTTTTTAATATTCGAATTCAAAGTCTGTTATAATTGAGTCTTACACACATTTGTGAAGTCCTCGGCTGGTTGAGAGATGCTTCCATACTGGCTTGGGCTTATTGTCAGGCTATCCATGGGTGGAGAGCCTCTTGTAGCGTTTGGATTTTTGTGAGTTTGGCTTTTCTCCATTCAGCCTTCGTGTGTGTCTTTTCTCTTTGCTGACTTTCTGGTAAGGATGATTGTTAGTGTTTGCCCATGAAATTAGCAGTTATTTCATCAAACTCTCACACGCCCCCACCCATACGGAGTCCTAACAAGGGGAGATGTTATGTGAAAGAATGGCTAATACCACAAGGGTGGTGAGGGATCCGCAGCCATGGCCATTTTAACCACAAACCACTCACAGAACAGTGCCAATGCGACATTGACTGCTTGAACCCTAGCCTCCAGGAGACCAGCATATTGACCTGACCGGCCACATCGGCCATCTGTCTTGTTGGAATAAGGGACCAAATTAGGCATTGCTGAGCCACACTGGGATCCATACAAGGCATTCCTCAACACCTCCACGACTCCTCGTCCACAGCGAAACTGGCTGCCATGCCCCGGCAAGCACGTGTAGGTGTGACCCCTGGGGAGAGACAGAGGGCGTGGCCTTCCACTTACAAGATTGGTATCATTGTTTGAACCCCATTCCTTTCCTCCCTCGCCCGTGAGACAAAGGCTGACTCACCTCAGAGAGGGAGATCAGGTCCTTGTCAGGTCTTGCCCCTTAAAGAGGAGGATCCAATAGACAGGAACACACATCCATAGCCTTGATATTTGCAAAGTTCGAGCTTCGCCCGGGCCTTCCATATATGGCCTGGCTGTGTCATCTTTTTATGGCTGTCTAATTTTTTGTTCTCTGACGCGTGGTGCTTACCGTGTTGTGGGATTGCCAGCAAGGTGCTCCTGTAGCCGTGGTGTAGGCATACTCATATCACTTTACCAGCACGACACGGTTGATGTCGGCGACCACTGTCTCAGGAATTGTGTGTGCTCACAATTCCCTCTAAAGTATGTACGAGTGTTGCCTGGCTGTGGCAGCTTTTTTATGTTGTCTAATTTTGTTCTCTGACACTCGGTGGCTTACCGTGGTAGTGGATTGCCAGCATGTTGCTCCGTAATCCGTGGTGTAGGCATCCAGCATACTCACTTTATTCCGACACCACGTGATGTCCGGCGACCCGTCTCAGAATTGTGGGCTCACAATTCTCTAATATTACAGTGTGGCCTGGCCCTTTGTCAGCTTTTTAATGTTGGTCTAATTTTGTTCTCTGACACATCGTGGCTTACCGTGGTAGTGGGATTGCCAGCAAGGTGCTCCTGTAGCTGTGTGTAGGCATACACGCCTAATCACTTTACCGAGAACTCAAGGTTGACGTAGGCGACCCTGTCTCAGAATTTTGTGTCCTCACAATTCTCTACGTCATGTAGAGTGTGCGTTCGGCATGCACTGCACACCTCTCTTCACGGTTTAATTGTCTCTATGATCGGCCATGTACAGTGATATCCAGGCGCATTCTGTTAAGAATGACCTGGGCACTTCCCTGTTTGATTCTTTCAGAGAGTCTAGTAGGTTCATAGCCTGGTGGCATCTGAGTAACCAGCTGCCCGAGGGGGAGGATCTTGTTTTACTCTCTGTGAGCTGCAGGAGGAAGGAGAGAGGTTGGATGTCACCGGGGTACACTTCTTCCTAGTATTTTCGGCTTGGATGTATATCATGGGATTAAGGGGCGCATCCCCCTGCCATGTCGTCTAGTCTGTCAGCAACGCTCATTCCCTCTGATCCCCTGTGGCTGGAGACCCAGTTTATGATTATTATTCCTACCCTGTTATAAGAATCTTCTGTGGCCATTGGAGAATAGTAGTCAAAGTATATGTTGTTTATTGGTGTGTGCTGCTGAGACATCTATTTCCACCTCTGGAGTCTGTATGTATGGGTCACAGTCCTTCCCTCCACGAACGAGTGGCCTAGGCTCCCATGATTGCAACACCTCTGACTGTAGCGAGTATTTGTCCTGTTTACCCTCATGGATATGCTGGTCAGCCCTTGCTGCGAAGCCGGCGCCTGCAGTGGTGCTCAAGGATCGCATCCATCTGTGTATATGTTCTACTACCCAGGAGGAGTGATGGTTGCAGTGAACTCTCTTGGTTTCTGCCTTTTGACTAGGCGTGGGGTATTGATTCTTTTTCTTGTCAGGATCGTGACAGAGAACTCTATCGAGGTTTTGTGCCATGGCGGGCTTCGACAAAGTCCGGATGGGGGGGGTCCATGCCCTTGCAAGAAGTTGTTTCTTTGAGCTGATGGCTTATTAACACCCTGGGTTTTTGTGAGACAGCCAGGAGTTGTTTGCAAAGAGCTTGTTGTCTTGTTCTAGGCATCTGAATATCTTTTGTCCCTTTGGCTTGTATTCCTGGGAACCTGGAAAGACCTTTGATAAGAATTGTGCTGCCAATAGATCGATTCTTGAGGCCAGGGGGAGAAGGTTTGCCTCCAGGAGGAGGTTGAGGACCTTCATCCACCTTGGGGCACCCAGAATGACCCTGGTAGCTTCGTCTCTAATTCGTCTTTGTGTTTTCTCTTTGTGCCAATCAGAGCAAGGGAGGCATAGTACACAATGGGCCGGACAGCACGTACATAGAATGATCTTAGTGTCTGGCTCCTATGCGTGTCTCACTCATTACTCTCACGACAGACATGAGTCTTGATTTAGTTAGGTCAACCAGGTACTGGACCTCATTCTGGAAAGAGAGGGTCCAGTCTATCCTTACCCCGAGGTAGAGGTAGTCCTGAACCCATTCGAAGTCCATTCCCTGGATTTGTAGACTTGTGCCTTGAACTTTTTGTCTAAGAGCCATGGATTTGGATTTGGTTACAGAGATCTTTAGTCCTGTCCTACAACACTCCTCAGACACGAGGTCCAGACAATGTTGGGCTTTGTTTAGGCAGTATGGTCCAGTGGAGA
>NC_051392.1:33605762-33620762 GCF_015228065.2 Penaeus monodon
TTTGAATTATTTCATGTCTTAATGTAACCAAGATTTCAATAACATTTAATAATCATAATATCAGTAAATTAATAGTTCGATAGCATAGTATTAGAAGAAAAAAGCATTTTACCGCAATTTCAAGGAACTGAGTTATCAGGAGCGGTCACTAGGGCCTTCTGATAGACTCTTTGGTGGCTGAGCACAGGTGCAGCCAACTGTATGTAACAAAATTCACAAAAAAATACAGGAGACAGTACATAAATCCGTAGGACGTGTTTTAGTGCTGCTCTCAGTCGTGAGAGATATCCTGAATCTTGTGTTTACCCGCCCCTCAGACAGGGAGCATGTGAGGTGCCTCTGTCCTCCAGCAAGTTATCACCTCCTCCTATCTGGGAATCTGTACGGCTTTATGAAAGGAAAAGGAACATCTGACTGCCTAATTCAGTGTTTATCAAATGATACAAAGTTTCAGGTGTCACGAAAGTTGCTGAAGTGGATTGATGACTATTCGTCTGAGGGACGTTTTCGTGTATGGTTCAAGGATGTTTACCAGCGGAGAGAAATCTGGAGCTGGGTACTCCACAGGGAAGTGTTTTAAGCCCCACCCTATTTAATGTACTAATGAATAGAATAGCCTCAGAGAGATATCCTCAGTGCATCCAGCCAATTATATGTGCAGATGACATAGTGATACAAGGGACTACACAGACGGTGCTGAACATCTTTCATAGGTTTACTCAAATATTAGTTTTGGTTATCCATCAAGAAAAAAAGGGGGTAAGGTGAGATTTGAGTTAATAACAAACAGGTGGAGAAGGTAAATATCTGAGTGTGTACGTTGGCTTTACTGCTTCAAGTAAGGATGCTGAGGTGAATTATATATATTGACCCAATGTAGGGTGCGGTTACAGCCACTCAGAGCACTTACTTATCATGGAGTAGGAGCTGGGGTTCCCTTACTGAGATTAGTCTACATTAGTGCAATAAGAGATCTGGTGGATTATGCAGCACCCGCACTTTCCATAGCCTGTCCGAAAACTTGAAGCCATACAGAAGGAAGCTATGCGAATAATCCCCGGGTGTCAAAGGAATACCAGAAATGAGAGATATGGCCAGCGGTTTTGACATTTATCATTTTATAGGCAAGGCAATATTATGAAATGAAAGATCATTGTCACTCATCAGACATCAAAAGTGCCACCATGGGAGGATCAGGATATTAACATAGATGTAGACCCTCTCCCTCTTTCTATTAATAAATCCATGTATGAGCCAGGTAAACTTAAAGCAACATACGGCCATAAAATAAATAGTCAAATATGACTTGATACAGCTCATGTTTACTGTGTTGGGTCAGTACTGGAGGATGACATAGCTGGGTGTGGAGTTATCATCAGACAGTTCACTGAGAGTGGAGTGCTTACTACAAGCACTGGAATGAGACTGAGTAATCACATATCTTCACCACAGGCTGAACTATGGGTAATACTGACAGCACTTAGGTAGACTGAGGTAATTAATAAAGATAATTACTTCTTTGTGGACAGCAGTGGAGCACTGGACTCACTTAACAACAAGAAACCTGTGTTTGCCCACCACATAGTTGACATGTGTCATTTGATAGCTCATAGGTTGTGGGGTCTGGGTGTGTGTTGCATTTGTCTGGATTGCTTCACATGTAGGCATCACCTTAATGAAGGGAAAGAGCAATATCAAGAGGATACACTTAGTTTAGTTCTATTCCATTTGTTCAATGGATATTCTTGGTGTGCTGTCTGTTTTATTTTGCATCTAAATTACCCCCTATGTGCGAGGAATGGCCGGGTTACCATTGTAAGCAGCACACCCAGCAACCTGAAGTTCAGCATAGTTTCCTAGGTTAGGTCACACCAGGTCCACAGCCATGTCCTCGCTCATTGGGCAGTGGGCTTCCCTCGTTCCCTGCGCGCTTACACAGAACACATGTATTTAAGCTACAGAATCTTTAACAAGATCAACCACAGAGTAAACATGTGCCGAAAGCAATTCAGAAGGCTAAGAACCTCCGACAACCTAGCCCTCCTAAGGGAGGCTGTCAGGGATGCCAAGGGAACTGCCAACAGAGAGGCGGGAAAAAGGGGTAATGGGGGTTCCTTCCCAAAACCCCCCTTTAACACAAGGGGCACAGCTACCAGCCCGGGGCCCCGAGGGATCTTAAACCCCTCTTTTCAAGGGGGAAACAGAGGTAACTGTTCCCTTTTGGGCAATCACCCCCAGAAAATGGGGGAAACAAAAACCTCCCAAAAGTTAAAAAAAAAGGAGGATATTAAAAATTATTTTTAAAATAAGCCCTAAAAACAGTTTAACAACCCCGGCCCAAATACTTTTAATACCCATGGGGAAAGGGGGTTTTTAACTAAAAAAACCCTAAAAAACTTAAATTTTAATTTTTTGATTATTATTTAAAATTTTTCTGCCCTAAAGCTAAACTTAGGGCAATATTTTAAATAAAAATAAAAAAGTTTAAAAATTAAAAATCTATTAAAATCTTCAATAAAAATAAATGATAAAAACAAACAAAAATTTTGTCTAAGTGCAAAAATTTTCAAAAACATTGCTTTAAAATTTTTTGAAAATTTTCCCCCAAAAGTTAATTTACCATCTTCCCCCAATCATTTTGTGTATATGGGGGAGACAACCCCCCTTTTTTGGGTTGGGGAAGTGCCCCCCTCAGTCATCTTAAGGGTTTCCCCTAAAGTTTTTTTTAGCCTCATTGCCCGCCCTTTTCCAAAGGGAAATTCAATCCCTTTTCGGTGGGAGGTGGTGAAGAAAAAGGTACCCAAAGCTCGTTTTTTGTTTTGGGGGTTGCCCCAGTTCCCCCTCCCTTTATCACAAGGGGGAATTTTTGATCTTTTTATGTGGGGGAAAAAACATAAAAGGTAGCCATTTTTGGCCCCCCCCCCACCCCCCCCCCCCCCCCCCCAAACGCCCCCTCCTACTGGTGTGAATTTAAGCTCTTGTTTTGCTTGCAAGGCACTACGGAGTCACAATATATCCCCAACAGAATAGTTCGTAAGATCTCTGTCATTTTAACTGCAGTAAGGAGGGCTGTAACTCGCATGAATATCGTTGCTCTGGGAAAAAAGACTCCCCAGTTTGCAGTTTCCCTTCTGCTCATGCTGCAAACCCCCCCACCATTTTCGATTTCAACCATCTGTAAAAATTGCTCTGACCCCCCGGGTATTTAGAAATTTGTGAAGAAATTTCTCTCGGACTTCGCTTGGATCTCTCCCCTTTCCCCAAATTTCCGACTAAACCAATCGACTTATTGGGCCAAGGGGGAATTTTGGGAATTCCAACGCCAGAACCTTAGAGAGATTTAAATCAAGAATTTTCCCCAAAAGATTCCTCATTCCCCTACCAAGGATCGGTACCTCAAGGGTTTTGAAAACCAATCGGGATTGGGAATCCGGGAAATCCTTTGTGTTCGTGTAGTAAATCAGGTTCATGTTTCTGGGTTTTAATGAAAGAGGGGGGGTTCTCCACTTCAGCATACAGGGACCCCACAGGTGAAGACCTGAAACCCCCAAAAAACAGATTCTGAGAGTTTCATTAAAACCGAGTCTAACATCCGTAGAACATGAGAGTTGCAGATGAAAAGCTTACATCCTAATCAAGCTTACTACAATAAGCACTCGGTAAAGCCGCAGAAGGTTGTGGGGTCTGCACCCAAGATAAAGGGAAAGAACCCAAAAAAATACTAAATCTTTGTAGCCTTTACTTTCAACGTTTGATGTGAGGCACCCATGAAACCTTGAGTCAAAAAATTAGATCCAATATTCAACTTTTGGACAAATTGCAGTGGGTTTGCTCCTAAAAAAGGGGGAAGGATGGAATTTTCCCCCTCGTTTGGGGAATGATAGCCATGGCTGTTGGGGAAAATTTGAACCCATGATATTTTGTCCCCTGTACAACCTGATTTTTTTGACCCTGCATGTGCCCTTTGCACATCCTTAAAGCTTCCCCCTGAGCAAGTACAGTGTAAAGTCATCCACATCGTTTTACATGGAAGATTTGGGAACAACCTTTAAAAATGTCATTTATAGAAATGGAAACAGGGCCACATTAAGACACTCCCTTGTGGACCCCTTTCCCAGCTGATCTTCCCAGGTTGAAAAACCCGTTTCCCACCCGAATTTTAAAATTTCTGTTAGAAAGGAATTTTTGTATGAAGGTAGGTAATCCCCTTTTAAAAAATGTTAAAACTTCTTAGTATGCCATTTTTTCCAATAGTACTAAGCCTTTTCAAGATCAAAGAAGACGCTAACATGTGATCCCCCTGTGAAAAGGATTCGTATTGCTTTTCCCATCCTTACAAGTGCACGGGGTTCAATCTAAACCTTCAAAAAACCCCAATTTTGATATGGAGTCAGCATTTTCCTTTTTAGCAGCCATGTCAACCTAAATTTTACCATTTTCTCCATCAGCTTGCGATGCAACGGGGGGAGGAAAATTTGGGTCTGTAATTTCCTGGTGGGGGAAACCTTGCCGGGTTTAGGGCGGGAATGATTCCCTTTTTCCATGTGGAGGCACGTACCCTCCTTTATCCTTTTGAATGGGTCCAACAAGAACTTCGGGGAGCTTTGGGAAAGTGGATATCTTTTGGGTAGGGAATACGTCACTTCCTGGGCAGTCTTACAGCAGAGCTGAAAACAAGTCCATCCCCGCAAAAAAAAGGGAAATTTTGTATGGAAGTTCTGTGCTTTCTATGAAGAACGACACTGGGTGTCGTTCTGTTCAGCCCGAAGAGTGGAGAATCAGCAGTGTAAGAGCCCCAGGGGAGATCTCTCATGGATTTAGCTACTCATACAACTTTTTTTCTTGATGATTTGCCATCAATTTTCAAAGCAGGTGGTGACAGTGATGGCTCTTTCAGGATCTTACCACCTTGTCCCATACTCATGCTAAGGGGTCCAAGATTAATCAAGGAGAATACTGTTTCCATGACGTCCTTTGGCCCCTCCTTTGCACTCCCTGGCCTTGGCTGGGGTTTTTTTATGATGGATAAAGGGTTTACTCACTGGGCTTGTTTCAACTGCCTTAATGCAGCTTTTCTTGCTCGGGCCCCAAGCTTGTTGGCATTCATCGACCACCGGGTACGGAGGTCGACGGTAATGCTCACTACTTTGGAATGGTCTTCGCTGCAAGGTGAATTGTGTGTGAAGTGATTAACGCACTTGAACACACTAGAAATCTTCACGACATGCAATACTGCAAGTTGATGTAAAAAGATTCCAGTCCATGTCAGTCGCCATCTCTCACTCCATTGGGTGGAATCCATTCACTCCTCCAAAAGTATTGGAAAAAGGCCTTCCTGTAAGTTTTCCCTAACCTGCCAAGTGAAATTCATCTTGGAATCAGGTGAGACAATGACAGGGCTATATTGGAGAATTCCCCCTTTGAATTTGGGGAAAAGTTGTGGGAGTGCACTGTTCAAAAAAATGCATCACTCTTAGGAGCAAGGACCCAAGGCCCCTTTCCCCGAGGGTTGCACAAAGTGTCTCCCCAGAGGTGATGCCGACTTTTAAAGAGTAGAAAAGGGTTTGGCAAGCCCAAGTAGATCTTTCCCAAAACATTTTTGTTTAGATTATGTGGAGGAAGGTAGATAGAGCAACAGTGTAAGGGGGTCAAACCATTTTCACACCTTTACCTGCGTGTTTGGCAGGGGGATGCTGGAAAGGAATTCCCAGTACCAATACGCTACCCTCCATGAGGGCCATTGCAAAAGCCCATAAAGGTCGAACTTGGGAAACCTCTCAGGGAAAAGGATGATTTTTTCCCGGGCATAATCTCTTGTAGGCATACACAAACTGGGGTTTTATGAAGCTATCAGATATTGCGTTTTTGCCATTTTGCATGAATTCCCGACAGTTCCATTTGATTAGGGGATCCAGTTCTTTAAATATTTTTTAAAGGTGTTTGGGAGCACCCGTGGTCAAGGTTTGCCCCACCTTTTGGCTTCCCTTTCCTGGGTCTTGGGGGAGTCTTTTGTTTTTTTACCCGTGGAAAAGTTCCACAGGCTTCCTTTTTACGGCTCAGGGTTTCTTTGCCTGGGCAAAAAACGGGCCTGAGCCTTTTCTTTAGGGGGATTCGCTAGCAACGGGCCCCTGTGGGTGTGGAGTGTGGGCTGCACCCTTTTAGCCCCTGGAACCCTTTTTGACGGCTCCAAAGACCCCCCTTTAAATGAGTCTTTTGAAAAGACTCAGGATTCCTTTGCCTGGGGAAAGGGCAAAAAACCCCAGCCTTTGCTTTAGGGGATTCTGCCTAGCCGGAGGGCCCTGTGGACATGGTGGCAGCTGGGACTGTCACCCTTGGGGCCTCTGGAGCCTCACTGTGACTCCCAAAAACCTTACTTTGGGGGGAGGATCTCCTTAAAGACCCCTCACTCCTACTCCGTTTCTGGTGGAATTCACCCGAGGGAGTTTCAGCAATTGGGGACTGAGGTTTAAAAGAAGGGGCGAGTGTGTGGTGTAAGCTTGGGGGGCAAGGGTTGGGAGGAAGGAGGGTGAACCAGAAAACCCAAAGCAAAAGGATTTACCTGGTGTGCAAACGCACAAGGGACGTCGCTTTGCCCTGGAAAACTAAATTTCTCCCTTTCTCCTTTTTATCAAAACTTCTTTCTCAAATTTTTAACTTTTTTCACGCTTTGAAGAAGCTCGAGCTTTTTTGCAGTGGGGAAAGCATATTGGACCTGGACATTGTCATCTTTTTGATGCTTGTGAACCACACTTTACACATATTTTTGGTTGTTCATTTTTTTTTAAAACAGCAAGAGTTGGCTCCCTGCCCCCTAACCCTGGGATGGAAAACACCGCATAGGGTTGGGCCATATGGCTTTTTCCTTTAGGTGGTACCAATGCCAACTTAACGATTTTGGGAAGGGCCAATGTATTAAAAATTTGAAGGAGGTGGTGGGGGACTGTTCCAAACCCTAAAATTTTTTCTTAAAACGTTTTATGCCAACATTAAAAATTTCTAGTTTTAACGTTTTTCCCCCCCGAATACCCCATCAGGTCTCGGGAAAAAAACAATTCCCTTACATGATGAGGGGTTTTTTGAAGAAAATGAAAATTCACTACTAGGTACACTATATGAAAACCTCATATTTACAGGGAAGATTTCCTTATGGATGAGGAGGCTTTTCCCCCCTTACCTGGGTTTTGGGGGCCGGGAAAACCCTTTCATTCCCATTCTTCCCTTTGGAAGCTGGGAAAAGGCTCCGAGTGACAAAAAGTGATTTCCAGAGGGAATGGGCGGGGATTGCGTAAGTCGCAGGGAGAGCTAGCTTGTAAAATTGTAGTACCCAAAAAATTAGAATTCTTCATTTTTCACCCCCCCCCCCACCCTGGATCTAATGAAGGGGAAGCATAGTTGGGCTCAAAATCTCCCAACAGCCACAGGGGTAATGAGGGAAAAATACGCAGCCCCTGTTACAGTATGATGGCAGTCGGGACCCATGCGCTGCGACTGAATAGTACCTGCTTGACCCCGGCCATTTTGACCACCGATTGACTTGACCGGGTTGACAAACCACCCCTCTAACCAAATAAAGGGGGCCCAAAAAGGTGTGTGCTACTGCAGGGCGCGCGTGCAGCATGCTCAACCTCCAGGAGTCCCGCTCTGGTATACGGGATGCCACGCAGGCAAAAAAAAGTGGGGGGAAATTCTCCCCGGGCCCAAAATGAATAACCAGGGTGGGGGCCACCCCTCCCCTCAAGGCCTTGGGGCACCCGAAGCCATTTTTTATCCCCCACTGGTGACCCCTCCAGTATGGGTACCCCATTAATCCGGCTCACCAGATCATTGGGACCTCAAGCCCCCCCACCCGGGAAGGCGGCTTCCTTTTAGGGGGGCTAAGTTGGTAAAGGGGTACCATATTCCGATCCTAAACCAAAGGGCTAGGGTAGTACCCCCCCACTCTCTCCTACGCTGCCAAAACGGGAAAAAGGAAACCCCCAAAATGAAAACCTCCCTTTGGGGTTTACCAGGGGGATGAGCACAGCGCCACATAGCCCTGCTCTTGAGCACAATAAGCAAAAGGCCATCTTTGGTATATTCCCTTTACCTGGAGAAGATTTTTTAATTGGCAAATCCTTTACCATCAGGAGAGCCCGTCCAGAAGGGAATCAGAGGTAAGTTCTGCCTTGGATAGATGATGCTTTAGGAACAAACACCAAGTCAAATTTCCAATTTTCCCCCATCACAGAAAAGCCATAGAAAATGGAACACCACAGGGTGGGGTTCTCAGTTTCAGTCCTGTATCCTCAGCATAAATCTCCCAGTGGGGTGCAAGTCTGCCTATGCAGACGATCTTGCTATCATCTCCATGGGCCATACTGCCCAAACAAAACCCCCCATTGTCTGGACCTCGTGTCTGAGGAGTGTTGTAGGACAGGACAAAGATCTCTGTAACAAACCAAAACATGGCTCTTAGACAAAAATTCAAGGCACAAGTCTACAAAAAAGGGAAGGACTTCGATGGGTTTTAGGATACCCCACCTCGGGGTAAGGATAGACTGGGCCCTCTCTTCCAGAATGAGGTCCCGTCCTGGGTTTACCTAACTAAATCAAGATCAGTTGTCGTGAGAGTAAAAAGAGTAGACCGCATAGGAGCCAGACACTAAGATCATTCTATTCTGCTGTCCCCCCATTTTGGGACTATGCCTCCCTTCTTGAGGCACAAAGAGAAAACACCAAAAAAACGAATTAGAGGGCGAAGCTACCAGGGTCATTCTGGGTGCCCCAAGGTGGATGAAGGTCCTCAACCTCCTCCTGGAGGCAAACCTTCTCCCCCTGGCCTCAAGAATCGATCTATTGGCAGCACAATTCTTATCAAAGGTCATCCAGGTTCCCAGGAATACAAGCCTAAGACAAAAGATATTCAGATGCCTAGAACAAGACAACAAGCTCTTTGCAAACAACTCCTGGCTGTCTCACACAGCCAGGGTGTTAATAAGCCATCAGCTCAAAGAACAACTTCTTGCAAGGGCATGGACTCCCCCCATCCGGACTTTGTCGAAGCCCCGCCATGGGCACAAACCTCGATAGAGTTCTCTGTCACGATCCTGACAAGAAAAAAGAATCAATACCCCACGCCTAGTCAAAAGGCAGAAACCCAGAGAGTCACTGCAACCATCACTCCTCTGGGTAGTAGAACATACTACACAGATGGATCAGTCGATCCCTTGAGCCACACTGCAGGCGCCGGCTTCGCAGCAAGGGCTGCCATAATATCCATGAGGGTAACAGACAACAACTCCTCGCTACAGGCAGAGGTAGTTGCAATCATGGGAGCCCTAGGCCACTCGTTCGTGAGGGAAGGACGTGTGACCATACATACAGACTCCAGAGGTGGAATAGACTGTCTTCAGCAGCACACACCCAATAACAACATCTACCTTCTGACTACTATTCTCACAATGGCACAGAAGATTCTTACACAGGGTAGAATAATAATCATAAACTGGGTCTCCAGCCACAGTGGCATCAGAGGGAATGAGCTTGCTGACAGACTAGCCGACATTGGCAGGGGTATGCGCCCCCTAATCCCATGATTATACATCCAAGCCGAAAATTACTTAGGAAGAAGTGTACGGTGACAGCTCTCTCCTTCCTCCTGCAGCTTCACAGAGAGAAAACAAGATCCTCCCCCTCGGCCAGCTGGTACTCAGATGCCACAGGCTATGAACCACTAGCATCTCTGAAAAAATCAAAAAGGGGTCCAAAGGTCATTTTTTTAAGAATGCGCCTGGGATATCAGTAATGGCAGAATAGAGAAATAAACCGTGAAAAAGGGGTTTGCATGCATGCCGAAGCCACATCGTACATTCTTTAGAGAATTGTAAAGCACCAAATTCCTGAACGGGTCGCCGACATCAACCGTCGTGCTGGTAAAGTGATTATGCGGATCCCTACACCCGGCTACGGGAGCACTGTGGCAATCCCCAAACCACGGTAAGAAACCGATGTCAGAAACAAAATTAGAAAAACCATAAAAGCTGACACAGGCCAGGCCACATCGTACATTATTAAGAAGGGGCCCAAAACCCTTTCCTGAGACAGGGTCGCCCATAAACCGTCGTGTGGAAAGTGTTTTATGGGGTATGCCTACCCGGGGCTACGGAGCACCTGCTGGAATCCCCCTACCACGGTAAGCACCGGGTCAGAGAAAAAATTAGACAACCAAAAAAAGCGACACAGGCCGGGCAACCGTACTTTATTTAGGAATTGTGAGCACACACAATTTCCCTGAGACGGGTCCCCGCATAAACCCGCGGCTGGTAAAGGATTAGCGGTTGCCTACCCCCCGCTAAGGAGACCTGCTGGAATCCCAAACCAGGGTAAACCAAGGTCAGAGAAAAAAATTGGCAGCCTAAAAGATACACAGGCCAGGCCATATAGGGAAGGGCCCGGGGCGAAGCTAAAATTTTGAAATCCAATGCTATGTTGTGGCCTGCTACTGGCCCTCCTTTTTAAAGGGTGAAAGACCTGAGCCCTGAGCCCCCCCTGAGGTGAGCAGCCCTTTTCTCCGGCGAGGGGGAAGGAAGGGTTCCAAACAATGATACCAAACTTGTAAGGGAAGGGCCCCGCCCTCTGGCTCCCCAGGGGTTTACACCCACCCCCTGCTTGCCGGGCATGGGACCATTTTCGCTGTGGGACGGGAGTCTGGGGGTTGAGTGTGCCGTGTATGAGTATACCCTTTGGCTAGCAAAATGCCTATTTGGTCCTTATTCCAACAAAACAGATGCCTGATTTTGGCCCGGTCGGTCAAAATGCTGGGCTCCTTTGGAGGCGGGGCAAACATCAAGTCGCCATTGGCACTGTTCCTGTGGTGGTGGTACAATCCATTGGCTGCGTGTTCCCCTCACCACCCCTGTGCATTAACATTAGTTCAACATACAGCTTCCCCTTGTTAGACTCCTATGGGTGGGGGGTGAGAGGTGAAATAAATGCTAATTTCATGGGGAAAAACTATAAAAATCATCCTTACCCAAGTAAAGTCAGCAAGGAAAAAACACCAAACCCCAAAACCTGAAAATGAGAAAAACCAAACTCACAAAAATCAAAACTCAAAGCCTCCACCCATGGGTAGCCCGACAAAAAGCCAAAGCCAGGAAATCTCTCAAACCCCGAGGCTTTCCCAAGGTGTGTCAGACTCCAAAATAACAACTCTGAATTCGAATATAAAAAAAGTTTAAGTAATACCCAAGTAACTATACACAATCTAAACATACTTCGTGGAAATCTATGCTTAAAACAAAAAGCCTCCTCCTGAAAAGTGCAATCAAAGGGCACTACATTGTCTCTCTGAGACATTAAAAGGGCTGCGTTTTTCTCTCAGGGTATGTGTTTCATGTGCCCCCCAAAAGTCGCAAAGAGCTTTTCCCCTGGTCAGAGGGAAAATCCCCTTTTCCCCCATAGCCCACACCCCACTGTGGAGAGGATGTTGAATTTTTTGCTTTTTGGGTTCCCTGGGGTGTAAGACAGGTTTCGGGTTTAAATCACCCTGTGCTACTCGCCAAAACCGATGTCTTAGGGGATTTTAAAGCCACCACCAATTTGGCTCCCCCCGGGGCGAGGCCATCAATAGCCCAAAGTGCTTGAGACTTTTTCGGAAACGTTTTCCCAAAACCAAGAGCCAATGGGGCAGAGGAGGGGTCCTCACCTTGGCCACTGCGCTCTGGTGGGGAGAATTTAAAATTTTGTTGATGAAACTGTCACAAGTGACCAAAATTTTGGTATGGGTCTACCCCATGGAGCTGGCCCAGCTCAAATCCACAAACAAATCCAAAATGGAAAAAGACAAACCAACTGGCAACCTTTGAAATGTTTGGGGCCCCCGTCTTAATTTCAAAAAACCCAAAAAGATGAAAACGTGGAATGCTTGAAGCCAGATTTTTCAGTGCCATAAATAAGCAATACGACATACCTAAAATTCGGCCCGGCCAGGGGTTATAAAAAAACCCCGGTATCACTAGGAGCTCCAACCCTTCGCCCCCAGGTCACAACCCCCGACAAAACAAACAAAAGCAAAAAGACTGGGGCAGGATTCTTTGAGAATAACGCAACATCTCCCCCAACGAGTGCAAACCCAAAAACACCTACAACCAAAGACTTGCTCCATCAGAGAAAAGGGGAGCCAAACCCAAAAACTCAAATGTTATCTTTTCTTGAGGGGAAATAAGAAAAAAAACCGTTATGCGCCCCTAATCCCATGATTATACATCCAAGCCGAAAATTACTTAGGAAGAAGTGTACGGTGACAGCTCTCTCCTTCCTCCTGCAGCTTCACAGAGAGAAAACAAGATCCTCCCCCTCGGCCAGCTGGTACTCAGATGCCACAGGCTATGAACCACTAGCACTCTCTGAAATAATCAACAGAGGTGCCAAGGTCATTCTTAACAGAATGCGCCTAGGATATCACTGTACATGGCAGATCATAGAGACAATAAACCGTGAAGAGAGGTGTTGCATGCATGCCGAACGCCACACTCGTACATTACTTAGAGAATTGTGAGCACACACAATTCCTGAGACAGGGTCGCCGACATCAACCGTCGTGCTGGTAAAGTGATTATGCGGTATGCCTACACCACGGCTACAGGAGCACCTGCTGGCAATCCCACTACCACGGTAAGCACCGAGTGTCAGAGAACAAAATTAGACAACCATAAAAAGCTGACACAGGCCAGGCCACTCGTACATTACTTAGAGAATTGTGAGCACACACAATTCCTGAGACAGGGTCGCCGACATCAACCGTCGTGCTGGTAAAGTGATTATGCGGTATGCCTACACCACGGCTACAGGAGCACCTGCTGGCAATCCCACTACCACGGTAAGCACCGAGTGTCAGAGAACAAAATTAGACAACCATAAAAAGCTGACACAGGCCAGGCCACACTCGTACATTACTTAGAGAATTGTGAGCACACACAATTCCTGAGACAGGGTCGCCGACATCAACCGTCGTGCTGGTAAAGTGATTATGCGGTATGCCTACACCACGGCTACAGGAGCACCTGCTGGCAATCCCACAACCACGGTAAGCACCAAGTGTCAGAGAACAAAATTAGACAGCCATAAAAAGATGACACAGGCCAGGCCATATATGGAAGGCCCGGGCGAAGCTAGAACTTTGCAAATCTCAATGCTATGATGTGTGGTCCTGCTACTGGATCCTCCTCTTTAAGGTGCAAGACCTGAAGACCTGAGCTCCCTCTCTGAGGTGAGTCAGCCTTTGTCTCACTGGCGAGGGAGGAAGGAAGGGTTCCAAACAATGATACCAATCTTGTAAGTGGAAGGCCACGCCCTCTGGTCTCTCCCCAGGGGTTCACACCTACCCACGTGCTTGCCGTGCATGGCAGCCATGTTCGCTGTGGGACGGGAGTCGTGGAGGTTGAGTGATGCCGTGTATGAGTATACCCTGTGGCTAGCAATATGCCTATTTGGTCCCTTATTCCAACAAGACAGATGGCCTGATTGTGGCCCGGTCAGGTCAATATGCTGGTCTCCTTCGGGAGGCTAGGGTCAAGCAGTCAATGTCGCCATTGGCACTGTTCCTGTGAGTGGTGGTACAATGGCCATTGGCTGCGTGTATCCTCTCACCACCCCTGTGGCTATTAGACATTAGTTCTAACATACAGCTTCCCCTTGTTAGACTCCGTAGTGGGTGGGGGCGTGAGAGGATGAAATAACTGCTAATTTCATGGCAAACACTATAACAATCATCCTTACCCAAGTAAAGTCAGCAAAGAGAAAAGACACACACAAAGCCTGAACTGAGAAAAGCCAAACTCACAAAAATCAAAGCTACAAGAGGCTCTCCACCCATGGATAGCCTGACAAATAGCCCAAAGCCAGATGAAGATCTCTCAACCAGCGAGGACTTCACAATGGTGTTGTCAGACTCCAATATAACAGACTCTGAATTCGAATATAAAAACGTCTTAGATGTAACTATCACCAAGTAACATCATCACACAATCTAAGCATACTTCAGTGGAACATCTATGGCTTCAATACAAAGAATGCCATCCTCCATGCAATAGTGCAATCAAGGAACACTGACATTGTCATGCTCTAGGAGACATTAACAGGGCTGACTGTTCTCTTCTCAGGGTATCGTGTCTTCATGCTGCCAAGCACAGCTCGCAAAAGAGACTTGATCACCCTGGTCAGAGCAACAATCCCTTGCTCCACAATAGCCGATGCACCACACTGTGGAGAGGATGTTGAATTTCTTGCTTTTGAGATTCACCTGGCGTGTAAGACAGGTTGCAGGAGTTTAGACATCAGCCAGGCCTGTGCTACTACAGCACAAGACCGAGTGATCTTAGGGGGAGTTCAATGCACACCATCCAATTCTGGCTCCCCACCGGATGCAGCAGGCCATCACATAGCCAATGTGCTTGAGACTTTCTCTGAGATCGCTCTTCTCAATAGCCAAGAGCCAATGCGTGTCAGAGGAGGGGTCCTCACCTTGGCCACTGCAGCTCTGGTGGAGAGAATTAAATGGTGTGTTGATGAAACTGTCACAAGTGACCATTATGGTATGGCTACTACCCTCATGGATGCTGGCCCAGCTCAAATGCCACAAACAAATCCAAGATGGAAAACAGACAAAGCCAACTGGCAAGCCTTTGAGAATGTCTTGGCCCACTGTCTTAGATGCAATGAACCCCAACAGAGTGAAAACGTGGAAGTGCTTAAAGGGCCAGATTTATCAGTGCCATAAATCAAGCAGTATCACAGACTATACCTAAAATTCGGCCATGGTCCAGGAGTTATAAAGACACCTGGTACTTCACTAGGTGAGCTCCTAACCATTCAGCCCCGAGGTACACACACCACGACAATCAATCAGAAGCAAACAGACTGGTGCAGGAATTCTCTGTGAGAATAAGCAGCAACAGTCTGCCAGCCAAACTGAGTGCAAACCAACAACACCTACAACCAGACAGACTTGCTCACATCAGA
>NC_051392.1:33635762-33638262 GCF_015228065.2 Penaeus monodon
AATGGTAACAGTAATAATAATGATAATGATATCAACAACACTGATGATAATGAGAATAAGAATGATACTGATTATAATAATAATAATGATAGTAATATAATGATAATAATAATTATCATTATAATGTTGAAAAAAATAAAATTAATTATAATGATAATGATGATAATAATAACAATAAAAGATAATGGTAAAAGTAATAATGATAGTAATAATAATAATAATAAGAAGAATATAACACTAATAACAATGAAACATGATGATGATGATGATAATAATAAAAATGATAATAATAATAGTAATGATAATGATAATAGCAACATTAATAACAATATTAACAAAAACAACAATAATAATCATGAAAATTAAAATAATAGTGTCAATGATAATATTAATAAGAATGATAATGATAATAATTTTAATAATGAAAATAATAGTTATTATTATAATAAATAATAGTAATAATAATGATTATAATGGTAATAATAATTACAATAACAATGATAATAACAACAATAAAAATAATAATGATATTAGCAATAGTAATTATATTAATGATAGCAAAAATGATAATCATAAAAATAAAAATTATAATGCAAATGATGATATTAATGATCATAATTATGATAATAATATAAAGAAAACAAAATGATATAAATAATGTTGATAATTATGATAACAATAATAATAATACTTATAATAATAATAATAATAATAATAATGATGATGATAATAATAATAATAATAATAATAATAATAATAATAATAATAATAATAATAATAATAATGATAATAATAATATTATTATTATTATTATCAATAATAATAACTATAGTAATAATAATAATAATAATAACTATAGTAATAACAATAATGATAATAATAATAGTAGTAGTAATAATAATAATAATAATAATAATAATAATAATAATAATAATATTGATAATAATAATAATGAAATAATAATAATGTTTTTAATAATAATGATTATAATATCAATGATAATAATGGTAATGATTATAAAATAAATAAAAATAAAACTACTACTACTACTACTACTATTACTACTGCAGCTGCTGCTGCTGCCAAAAATAATAGTAATAGTAATAATAATAATAATAATAACAACATCAACAATAATAATAATAATAATATCATTATTATCATTATTAGCTGTATTGTCATTACTATATTATTATTATTATTATTATTATTATTATTATTATTATTATTATTAGCTGTATTGTCATTACTATATTATTATTATTATTATTATTATTATTAACAATAGTATTGATATTATTAATAATATTGCCAATAACTCACGCCCTCTCCCAAACGCCCTGCTTTCCAGCGTCTGGTTCCTTATTCCTTCTCCTCCGTGTTCCCTGTTGCCCTCCAGGCGGCCTTGCCTTCGTTAACTACGCTCGAACTTGCAGTGAAACGAGCTTTATCGTTTCTCCGTTTTACATGCCACTTCCGCCGAGGATCTTCTCAACCATTTTAGGCGTGATGCTGGTGCGATGCGGATGAGGAGCACCTTAACCAGCCAAGGGCCAGGCCGGCCCTTGGCTGGTTCAGGTGCTCCTCATTTTGTTTAGTAACTCTCTCGTGCGTATACATTATGTACTTCATACTATTATCGCAACACTGAGAGTTCCCGCGCATCTAACGGTGACGGAATACCGCGAAGTAGTTGGAGGCTAACCAAAGAAATCTTTCCGGATGACATTTCCGACTTTGGATACCTACAATCAGTAATGTAGATATTATAGTTGATCATATATGTGTTTATTCTCGATACACAGCAAGTTTTCGTTTCAGCCAAAAGTAACATGACCGCCCATGAACGACTGAATTTACTCTTGTACTCTTTTTAGTGCAATCATAAATCCTTTATGAGGCCTTTGTGTTCTAGGTAAACGCAGAATAGGTCTGAATGTGAACGATGCAAGTGATGTAACCTAATTTTTTTGGTGAAGATATTAACCTTTTACCCGCTTCCGCTAAATATTTTATTGCATGTGTAAGTATTATATGTATTTTTATCTATATTTTTCATATACTTTGTGACCTTTTTTTACTGATCTGATACGTTACTGTGTATGTTTAATTACTGAAGTATTTAACATTTTTAACCTGACCTATACCTAGATCAGGTCCTATTCTACTATAAAGGAAGGTTAGCATTTACTGTCGTCACTTGTTGCATACGTTCATGATGCTGTGCTCTGCATGAGTGTTTGGTTTAGTGACTAAAATCACAAGTAGGCCTCCAACTTGGGAATTAATAAATTGACAGAACTGTCGTACAAAGATATCAGGCCAGCAACAATGGTGTCATTGCATAGGATTTTGCATTGCGAAGGGGATCTTCAGAAATAATCCTGACCTTTACGAAATTCGAGTTGTCTCAGCTGTTTACATTGAAATCGATTTTTGATTGTAGTCTGAACCTTTTAATTATGAACTTCATAACTACCTCGCACCTCGCAAAAGGCTA